>NC_056614.1:998880-1256380 GCF_018340385.1 Cyprinus carpio
TCTTCATAGAATACAGAAATTATACTATTGATATCAAATAATAATAATAATAATAATATCAAACAAATATAAAAATGAATAACAATGATATAGATGTATTTCAAAAAACATTAAAATGTAAAATTAATAATTGCTTTAAAATTAACATGAATACAGCAACTACATATAAAAACAATTCAGAATATTAATCAAAACTATATTAATATGATGTCGCATGTTGTATAGCACACTTGCATTTTCCCTAACCTTAAAAAATAAAAAAGTAATATAAGAGATAAATAAAACAGAGCAAAATCAGACATTTTCAGACATTCCTGAACTGTGTCTGTGAATGCATCGTTGTGCATCTGCCTCCTGAAGAAGATGATGTGACTGCATTTGTTTGGAGACTCGTTCATTCTCATCTGTTTTCTCCTTACAGAGGAAGAAGCCAAAGAACTCGAGGAAGCCAAAGAATTAGAAGAAGCCAAATCAGGTCAGTTACTTACGATATTTTGTAGAATTGTATACGACAGTGTGGAATTATTAAGGCTTTTAATGTTTCTGAAAGAAGGCTGCATTTACAATAATTGATCAAAAATGCAGTAAAAACTCTGTGAATCTCTGTTAAAGTGTAATTTATTTCTGTGATTGTGCAGCTGTATTTTCAGCATCATTACTCCAGTCTTCAGTGTCACATGATCTTCAGAAATCATTCTAATATGATGATTTGCTGCTCAAGAAACATTTCTGATTATTATCAATGTTGAACACAGTTGTGCTGCACAATATTTTTCTGGAAACTGTGCTAAATTTAATTTCTCAGGATTCACAGATGAACAGAAAGCTCAAAAGAACAGCATTTATTTGAAATAGAAATCTTTTGTAACATTAGAAATGTCTTTACTGTCACAGGAATAAATTATTTTAAAAATATATTCATATAGGAGACAGTTATTTTAAATGGTATTATTTTTTTCCTTAAATTACGGTGAGCAGAAGAGACTTCTTTAAAAAAAAAAATCTGACTTATTGTAATCTTTTGAGCGTTAGTGTAAATGTACAGAATAATAGTTGTGTGTTCACATGACAGATGTAAAAGTCTCCACTGTGAATAGCAGAAGATATGAGGAATGCTATACATTTTTTGGTAGATATCTCTTGTATTAATGCTCGCTATTCTGGGCTCTGGCCTGACAGTCAAAAAGAGTCATGCTTGAGTCTCTTAATGACTCTCAGTGGCATTGTGGTAATTATGATATTTAATGCAACTGGGTGAAATGTGAGGGTAAATGCGAAACGAATGTGAAGAGCGTAATAACAGGACTCTGAACAGATCTGATCTCTGATCTCTCGTCGTCTGATCTGGATCTGTGGCTCTCGTGAGTGTTTGTGGCTGTCGAGCGTCTCAGGTGAAGTCCAGAGTCCGGCTCGCTCCAGCTGTGGCTTTAATGCCATTAAAGATTCATTTGACTCCTTTAGTCTGATTGAATTGTTCAGCCTGGCCGCGAGCAGCAGAGTTAATGCTGTGAGATTTTAATAAGCAGTCAGGTGAAGAGGGTCAGAGACAGAGAGGAGAGAAAGGCTGGGGGCAGAGACTCAGACAGAGGGGTGTGTGTGTGTGCGTGTGTGTGTGCGTGAGTGTGTGTGTGTGTGGGTGTGTGAGTGTGTGTGTGTGCGTGTGTGTGTGTGTGTGAGTGTGTGTGTGTGTGTGTGTGTGTGTGTGTGTGTGTGAGTGTGTGTGTATAAGAGTGTGTGTGTGTGTGCGTGTGTGTGTGAGTGTGTGTGTATAAGAGTGTGTGTGTGTGTGTGACTCACTGTTTGTTTCCCAAAACTCACTGTTTGTTGTGTGTGTGAGTGTCAGTGTGTGTAAGAGTGTGTGTGTGTGTGTGTGTGTGTGTGTGTGTGTGTGTGTGTGTGTGTGTCTGTGTATGTGTGTGTGTGTGTGTATAAGTGTGTGTGTGTGTGTGTGTGTGTGTGTGTAAGTGTTTGTGGGGCGCCGCAGCATAAATGATGCCCACTGCTCCTGGTGTGTGTGTGTGTGTCAGCTCTCATTTATCTCTTATTGGACTCAGGGTCATTATAACTCTGATGCGTGCGGATGAATGTTTGGCACACAGAGATTCGATGAGAGTCAATAGGGCCTTTCGCACCGCAGGAACCTTTTCATAGTACCAGAACTAATTGTGCAACTACCCACTTTTGGGTGTTTTCACACTGCAGGAACAGGGTGCGATTTTGGTACCGGACTGCCTTTTTCGAGAACCAAATTAGCTCCAACTCCGGAGCAGGGTGTAACCAGCACAACTGGTGCTACCCGTGACATAAGTAGACATTGATTGGTCAGACGCGTACGAAAACACCCTCACCCCCCATGACTTAAAACACTGTGTAAACATACTGTAAACATTGTGTCAACTTATTTCACAAGTATGACGAACAGTGATAAATATACGGACGGTGAAGTGCAGGCACTTGTAGTAAATGTAGCACTGGCAGTTGTTTTTGGAGATTCTTAGTCCTCCTTTCTGTTCTGTCAATCGCTCTACGTATACGTCGACATTCCATGTCCATTATTGTGAAACCTGTGAGACACAACAAAAACACAGGTCCGATCACAGCGTCCTCCATCCTCCTGGTGTTAACGTTGTTCTTCTTTGTTAATGTTGTTGAAAGCCGTGCACATTTAACGCTGCTGTCGACCGGTTTACGTCACTTCCTAGTTCACACTCTCGGTGCGAATGCAACTCTTTAAATGGTTCTGGGTAACAGTTCAAGCAAAATCATCCCAGTACTTTAGTACTGTACATTTAGTCCTGGAACTAAAGCGGTGCGAAGGCCCTACTAGTGAACGCAGCGCAGCATCCCAGAAAAAGTGTGTGTTGTAATTACACAGTCCTAAAGAAACGATGTGATCACTTTTCTCCATATACTTAATGCAGCAGGTGTCCACATTTAATCACAAAGTACTGTTAGAAGTTGTTGGCAAGCAAACCTTTGGCATTTTATAAGCATCATTACTACATCCATCCGAAAAAAAGAAAAAAAGAAAAAAAAAAAAACAGTAAAAAGAGAAAAAATAGTTATTTTAGAAAAAAAGTAAATTAAACTAAAAAAAAAAGTTACTTGAAATAAATAACATTAACTGAAATAAAATAAAATAAAATAAAAAAAAGCTTATTTTATTTTAGCTAATTGACAAGGCATCATTTCTCCTTTTCATTTTGTTTACCTGGATGTTCTTAAAGGGTTAGTTCCACCCCAAAAATGAAAATTCTGTCATTAATTACTCACCCGTAAGACCTCTGTTCATCTTCGGATATCTTAATTTGTGTTCTGATGGGTTTGGAACAACATGAGGGTGAGTAATTAATGACAGAATTTTCATTTTTGGGGTGGAGTAACCTGTAAAATAACAAACTAAAACGGATCAATCTAAAATAAAAATTAATAAAAATATATCACTATATTTAATAATAATAATACATGGCCAAAAAAAAACACAAATAAATTACTAAATCTAAACTAAAATGAAACTAAAAAAAAAATAATAATACAAATAATAAAATCATAATAATTAAAACGATGTATTTCAGTGATTCTATGTGATGCTCTAGTCTTATTTTTTTGCATTTCTTTAGAACTAATTCCCTGTACTGATTTTCATATACATCTAGCCTATACACATATGTATGTTTATGTTTGTAAAAGAGATTTTTGGACATATATGTCATGTACATGTATATTCATCCTAAATGTCAGTCAATACATGCTGATATAAAATAAGTAAATGTAAAAGATAGATATGTATTTAGTGTTTCTTCACTGTACTGAATTTATTAGACTGAATAAATCTTAATAATTGTCAGATTACTAGCAGTATTTTTTATTCCACCTTCACCGTGGGTAATAAACACCTAAATGTGAGATTACTCCCTTGTTATTTGTATAATTTTATTTCGACTTCTGTCAGCAGCTCTCATTCTGCTTTATTCAGTTTAATGTTTTAGATATAAGTGAGAAAAGTGTGTCTCAAGCATAAAATGTGTAGTCTCACAAAGCTGAATTATGAGTAATTACTGTTTTTTTTTTACTAAAATGTAATACAAGTCGTATTAAATTTCCCATTGTTGGCAGAGACTTTCGACTGAACTAAATTGAATTGTTTTAAGCTTGTTTTTATTTTTTATTTTATTTTATTTTGTTTTGTATTACAAATTGTAAAGAAAACATTCCAGAAACATAATGTTGGCAGGTTGGATTTTTCTCAAGCACAGTCTATAAACAGGATTATTTACACTTCAGTTGGGAAATATTGTAATGTACAGATTATTTTAAAACCTTAATAAATGGTCTATGTTTGTTGTGGCATCACAAACAATTTTTACTGTCATTTTGAGGCTGTTGAATCTTTCACAGTGTTTCTAAACTTTTATCTAGTGTGTATTTTTGTTGTGGCTAGCAGCTTTCATAGTGTTTCTAAACTTTGTTGTGGCAGGAGATTTGTTCCTGCAGTGTTACGGAGCTGGAACCCAAGCGCAGTGTTGTGGGTAACGCTCTGTACTTTCTGTGGTTCTTATTTTTTATGTAGATGGTGCACCTTAACGATGGATGGCTTTTATCACAGCCCTGTTTAAAGATTAAACCCAACAAGCTTATCATGCTATTCTTGCCTTTGAGAGCCAATGGCTAAAGATGGTTTAATTGCCTTTCCTGAATGGGTCGCTTTGTGTGAGAAATAGTCATTTAGCCAACAGGGCAAGGACAGGGTCACTTTATTACACCCCCTACTGGACAGTTTATGTTAGCGGTGTGGAAATATGCTTTCAACTGACCACAAACACACTGACTGTGTTTTTATGAGCCATGCAAATATTGTTGGAAAAAAGGAACAGAAATCAACTTGATGAATGTTTATAATGCATTATAATACATATTGTAAAATACTTCTAATTTCTGTTGAAACTGAAGTGATGAAATATAAAAAATAAAATACAAATATGGATGTTTAAAAATAAAAAAATAATAGAAATTTTAAAAACATAATAAAAATGTCTAAAAAAAGAAAAAAATTGGCATTAACAAAAACTAATAAAAATTACAAAAACAATAAAAATTGCTAAAATGAAAATAAAACAATTTAAGCAATGAAAAGTAATGAAAAATACAAAAACAATAAAACAATTACTAAAATGGAAATGAAAAATGAAAAAAAAAAAAATCCTGAAAACATAAAATTAAAAATGACAAAACAATTTAACAAAATAAAATCTTATTCAGATTGTTAAAACAAATTATAATGGTGCATCAGTGATGCTAATATAGCTGTTCTACGCATTCAGACTTATGATTTTTGCATGACCAATGTTTATAAAAATATTAAAGGACTGAAATATGACAGTTATAATACATTATAATGTCTACTTATTCACTGTCAATCTTTTAAATATTATAATAAAACAAAATGCGTTGATCATGCTGTAATGCATTATACTGATATTAAAGGTGTAACCAGGAATGCATTTGTATTGTTACGTTTGGTGTAATCTATGAGCAAACACAGCTGATATTATTATGAATGCATTATAATCCATCAATAACACCGTTACGTTGCATTATACATGCAGACCATGCAGAGTGTTATGAAACTTCCATTGTGTGATATGAAAGTATTTGCTCTGCTAAGAGTTGCTGCTGTAAATAAATCTGATCAGTCCTGCTCCCACACACACACACACACACACACACACACACACACACACACATCTCATATCAGCCTCATATTACAGTCATTTCAGCTCCTGTTCCTCCTTCATACACACATAAGAACAAAACATTCAGAAGTGCAGTCGCCTCATATCCTAACACATATATAATCATATCAGTGAATGTAAAGCATCTTATAAATCATGACCCGGTCGGTGCCATGGTTTTATCAAGAACTTGTGCAATTTCCGTAGATGTGAACAAAACACTAGCCCTGAGTAAATAAATCTTTGCATGTAACTGTGGAAGCTGCATATAAATACATATGCACATATTAAATTTCCATATATGAAATATATGGTCAGATGAAGTGAAAATGTATATGAAACCTATTAAAAATTAGAAAATATCTTGCCCATACGAATATGTATGGTTTGGTGTGTGTATTACATTTTTGGAAATATATGTCATAAAGACGTGTATATCCACCCTAAAACCAGTCAATATATGATGACATTAGTAATATAAAATTAGTAAATATTAGTATAGTAAGGATATTAGTAAATATAAAAGACATACATTTAAAAAAAAATGCAAAAACATATATAAATATACAGGTTTTTGTATATGTGCCATTTTAATTAAGTTGTGTGTATAAATAATATATGTAATATAATATAATATAATATAATATAATATAATATAATATAATATAATATATATTTTTTCAAAATTTTGTGTCAGAATATTTTAATATTATATTATATTGTTTTAATTGTTTATTTTTCAAAATAGAAATATTTACTTTGTCATAATTCTTAATGTAATGTCATACATCATATGCATGTTTTATTTTATTTTTTTAAATAGAGATGTTTGCTTCATGTCATAATATTTAATATTATATATGTTTATTAAAAAAAATTAACAATTACTTACTTTTTTTTTCAATTACAACTAGTGGTCGACCGATATTGGTTTTTTGACAACCAATGCCGATATCTTGGAAAGCAGGGGACCGATAGCCGATATAAAGCTGATATATATATATTTAAAAAAAAACAAAAAAAAAACAATAAAAGTGACAAAAACACACAGCAAAATAACTAAAACTTTACCTAAAATGTACAGTACAGACAGAATAGAGTCTACATAACACACACACACACACACACACACACACACACACACACACACACACACACACACACATTCTTTGTTTCTCTCCTTCTGTCATTTTCATTTCTTTATTTTTTTTTCCTCCATTGACGTCATCGTTCTAGAATTTTCCATGCCGTTCATGCCGTGTCTGTCTGGCATGGGATTGCAACCCTTGGCAACTGAACCGAGCGCCCCAGGGATCTCCATTCATCCGGCTCTGTGTGCCCGTGTGTGTTTGTGTTTGCATGTACTGTGTTGCGCAGCTCGCTCACAGTTAAATGTCACACACCGTGGCACCTCTAAAAACAGCAGCTGAAAGCACAGGTCTTGTGTTTGAGTGTTGGGCAGGGTGTAATGATGCTGGGTGGAGACTGCAGTTTGCTCTCTGGGGAGCATGAGTCTGAGATGGTTGTTACTTGCTCAGACCAGCTCAATACTGCTTTTTTTTTTTAACTTGAGTTGTTTACCTCTTTTTTTTCACGTCCTTAAAGAAAACTCTCTTCTTCTCTCTCTGTTTCAGCTGAAACACCTCTAAAGAGCTAAAGTTGGAGACCACAGGTAAGACTCTTTATCATTTAGCTCTGCCCAAGGTATTCTGCTGTTTCACTGGTATATTTATCGTTTTTATTTTTATATAAATTGTCAAAAAATCCTCTTTTATTTTCTTCTTTTTTTAATTTTAATTTTTAGAAGAGTTTATCGAATCAAAATGTATCAAATTTTTTAAAACAGAGCAGATTAGAAATTTCAGCATTCTGGGAAATTATGAATCCTTGTAACACGGTCTATTTACTTTATTAAATGTAATTTTTAGATGTAATATTTTTTAAAAAAGTCAAAGTGACGTGGCCAAGTATGGTGACCCATACTCTGAATTTGTGCTCTGCATTTATCCCATCAAAGTGCACACACACAGCAGTAAACACACACACACACACACACACACACACACACACACTGTGAACATTAATTTCTGCTGCGGCGCCCGGGGAGCAGTTAAGGGTACGGTTCTTGCTCTAGGGTCTCAGCTCAGTCGTGGTATTGGGGGTGAAACAGAGCACTGGTCATTCACTCCCCCCATAGACAATCCCTGCCGGACCTGAGACTCGAACCCACAACCTTTATCCGACAACTAAGTCCGACTCTAACCATTAGGCCAAAACTGCCCTGATGGTTAGAGACTCCCCCATGACTGCCCTAATATTTATTATAATTTTTATACATAAATGTATATTAGTTTTATTTTATTTTTATTTATTTTTTTAGGTTTGATATTTCAAAGATTCTGAAAATGCTTCACATTATGTGTGTATGGTTATAGGGAATTCATCCTGAAAAATTAAACACAAGTAAATAAATAAATAAAAAAATAAATAAATACAAAAATACAAAAATAAGAATCCTTCAAATTATTTATTTATTTATTTAAATTGTACAAATATGTTATTAAATCATTTAAAATGTAAAACATTTTTTAAATATTTTCTAATGTGTATTTATAAACATATGCATGTATACGTATTATACACTAGGCTATAATACAAATTTCTATAGGTTTAATATTTCAAAGATTCGGGAAATGCCCCATATGTTGGGTGTAGGGTTATGGGGAATTCATACTGAAAAATTAAAAACTAAAAAGTAAACAAATAACTTTTAAAATAAATCCAAGAAATTCTTACAATCAATCAATCAATCAATCAATCAATCAATCAATCAATCAATCAATTTATTTATTTATTTATTTTTACAAATATGTAATTAAATAATTTAAAATATAATATATTTATAAATATTTTATAATGTGTATTTATAAACGTATGTTTAGTCAGTATAATACAAATTTCTATAGGTTTGATATGTTGTGTGTACGGTTATGGGTAATTCTTACTGAAAATTAAAATAATTCTTACTGTATTTTTCCAGTTTGATTCAGCTTAAATTTACAATTTTGCATCCTACTGCCTCACTTGAAATTCTGGAATTGGATTGGTGATTAAAAGTCATTTTCAATTCAATTCTGAATGGCACACAACCCCGTCTGTGACAAGTGTTTTCGAGCAGCATGCTCTGCGGCAATCTCCATTTTAATAAAGCGTCATTATCTTTATTCCGTGAAGGGCGTTCAGAAGTTCCCGAAGTCTTGACATTCTGCTTCGAATAATATCCACTAGGTCAATGGTTGCCATGACAAATTCATTTCAGTGTCAAGTCATTAAAGTGGCCTGGTGGACTCTCCTCTGCCCTACCATGCTAAGCCTGATTACTGCTAATCACCAGCCCTTTGAATCATTAAAAAGCCAGACAGAGGTGCAAACGTATAGGGACGAGATTGTAGGACAAAATCTATTTGAAACAGAGGGGGAGTTTGAGAGAAGAAGAAGTAGAAGAAAAAAAGTGCCTGTTGCTAAGACAAGGAAATTAAATGGGATATTTTGCTTTCCCAGACATGTAGGAGGCAGACTGACACACTGACATCAACATGTCACACTATTTTTAACTGCCACTCTCACGTCTTAATTACAAAGTGAAGAATAAGTGATTCCGTCTCTCGTGTGAGAAATTGGCATTGTGTTTTTAATCGGAGACCATGCCAGTGCGCTGTCTAGGGACGTTAGCTTATGTTCTGACAAAACACAAACATCGTTTAGATCACAACAAATGGATTATGTAAAGTAACCAGGCTTGCTGAGATTAGGAATATTGCATTAATGTTATCGTCATGGCCAGATGGTGGTTTTCTAAACTCAACACAACAACAATCTTACTTTGCTTACTTTGTTCACTGTGCTGAAGAGTAAGACTGACCTTGTGCCCCTGGTGATGTCCAGTGCGCCCAAGGCAACCTGAACTGCTTTGTTTCCAGATCCTTGTTTGTTTGCACTAGGCTATTTTTGGAAATTGCATCATGAACCCTTGTAAAAGGCCTGAGGGCTTCCCTAGTTTCATAACATCATCCATCTCTACTGTTCTTCTGAGAACTGTGGGTCAGATTCATACAAATTAGATGTTCTTGAACTGCAAGAGCTGTTTGGGAGTCTTTGGGTGCATCCTATAGGAGGGATATCATATGAGTTTTTTTTCAGAGGGAATGATGTAGGGAATTATCTTATTCGGTGAGAATTTGCAGTTCAGTGTGTACTGCAGAGGAAAAACGTGTGCGTTATAATTTTTTTTCTAAATCTTGTTGCGTTAAGATGATAAAAAGCTGATTTAGTTAATGCTTTGATTTGACTACTGAAACTGAGATTTTTAAAAACAGGAGAGGTCCAAGGATTGAGCCATGGGGGTTTCCACGTGTCATTGGGATGATTTAGATACATAATTGCCTGTTTATGTAATAAACCCTAAATATGTCCTAAATTAGCTGAGGTCCATCTCAGGGGTCCTCTCCAGTTTTCTTGTCTGTCCCGGAGCATATTGTGGTTGATGGTGTCAAAAGAAGCATATAATAATAAAACTAGCACCGATGTTTTCTTTGAATCAGTATTTAGGAAGGACATATGAGTCTTTATCGAGGGAAATTTTTTTTTTTTAGATGAAGTGATGAACAGGACCTTGTGACCAGCGTATGTTTATGGTTTTTTTTTTTTTTTTTTTTTTTTTTTTTACATGAATAAATCAACAGCGCTTTAAATGAGCTGCAGCCACCTAATGGTCTTTTTGAAGGTTGGCGAGGAGTTGCAATACATTCTGTCATGCTGTGACGTGTGAATATAATGAATGTGTGAATGTTTTTTTTCTAAAACTTGTTTGCATGAAGACTTCTGCATGAGTCTGCATGAGCTGATTTAGTTATGGCATTGACATGGCATGAACGGCCCCCTCCAATCCCTCCACAACACACACACTCACATTCTTGCTTCTGCTTTCTCACTTTTCAAGGGTTTCAAAGTAAATTAAACATCTGCGGATGAACGAATGAGCAAAAGTGCGCATTCATTGGTGCGATATAGTAGAGAAATTAGAATCTTAACCCGTTCACACTCAAATTATGTTCTGGGAACACTAAACTATGGCTTTATTGCTACTGTAAATGCAGCCATGATTGATAATCAATAGAAGAAAAAAAATCTATTTATGACAATATTTTATTGGTCATTTATAATTTGCATTACCATACACTTTTTGAATAGTAGTTACATCTAGATAATAATACATATGGATTTTAAGTAAATATTTAAAGAAACTTTAAAGTAATATTTATTATAAATTCACTAAGAGCTAGAATTCAGTACTGATATTATTATTGGTTTCTGTTGGTTTTGATTGCTTTTATTTTCATCATTTGTAAGTCACTTTGGATAAAAGTGTCTGCTAAATGACTAACTGTAAATGACATGACCACTGAATCTTAGATTAAAAAAAAAAACAAAAAAAAACAGGAGAGGTCCAAGGATCAAGCCATGGGGGTTTCCACATGTCATAAAGGTCCATTTAGATTCTTAATTGCCTCTGAGGTAATCTTACCATGTTTGAGGTAATTTGTCAAAACAACACTATTTAAAGGGGTCATATGATGCATTTTAAGTTTTCCTTTCTCTTTGGAGTGTTACAAGCTGTTTGTGCATAGATAAGATCCCTAAAGTCTTAAACCCAAAGAGATATTCTTTATAAAAGTTAAGACTCGCCCACACCCTCCTACAACGCCTCGTTTAAACACGCCCCCACGTCTACATCACTGTTTGGGAAGATTTGTATAACACGGCCCAAATGTTCACGC
Organism: Cyprinus carpio; assembly: GCF_018340385.1. Taxonomy (NCBI): domain Eukaryota; kingdom Metazoa; phylum Chordata; class Actinopteri; order Cypriniformes; family Cyprinidae; genus Cyprinus; species Cyprinus carpio. The sequence continues at coordinate 1,010,450 of NC_056614.1, forward strand.
AAAGAAAGAAGGCGTAACTATGATTCTCACTGTAGTATTGTTGCTGCCGCTGCCGACAGTTCGAGGAGATGCTGTGTGTTTCGTTGTGAAAGCGAAACTACTTTGTTTGTTCTTCCAAAAGAGGACACAACTAGAAATCAGTGATTAAGATGTATTTACAACACTGTTCAAGAACAGCTCAAAGCAAATATTCAGATGTGTGCAGAGCATTTTACAGGGGACTGTTTCCTGAAACTAGGAGAGTAGCCTACACTGATGTCTGTGAACAAAGGCTGTTTCTATAAAGTGGGGCAATTCCAACTTTGCAAGGACAGTTTAGCGCTTCTCACTCACAGCCTGTAAGTACATTTTCATATTTAAAGAATTTGCCACTGATGTTTCAAACACGAGTTTTGAGCAGTGAAGATTAGTGCTTGTTGTTTGTCGTTTCTCCAATCACAAATGCAGACATGGTTTTATGTTTACACGATACACAACACGTAAAAAGTCAGTATAAGTCATTATAATCAGAAATTATGTCCCCACTGGATACAACAAATGCCTCATTTGTAATACAGTGTTTTTCCACAGCCTTACACTCTCTCTCTCTCTCTCTCTCTCTCTCTCTCTCTCTCTCTCTCTCTCTCTCTATATATATATATATATATAATATATATATATATATATATATATATATATATATATATATATATATATATATATATATATATATATATATATATATATTTGTTAAATATTTTTTTGGCAGTAGGAGGTGCTGTTGGAGTGGTAGAGATCGTGGTTTACCCAGTAATATCTGTACACAAACGCTGCTTTATCAGGCATTACATGCAAGATGAAATGAAAATGTCATCGAAAATTTTCTGAATGCGGTTGGTTTCCTTCAGAAATACAGTGATATAAAAACACCTGCGCCGGTTTTTAATTTTGAAACATGCAGTGTTCATGTTTATACAATGAAGTCAAAGCCTTTTGGAAAATCTATTTGTGGAGGTCAGTTTTGGTATTGTGGCAGTCCTGTAATGGGTTTTATTGTTTTTGTTGCGTCGCGTGAAATGGCATCACAGTATGGTAAGGGGCATAACATTTCCGTCACACGCTTGAGGTATTCGGGCAGTCACGACACATTGGATAACTGGCCAATCAGAGCACACCTCGCTTTTCAGAACGATGAGCTTAGTAAAAATCAACATGTTTCAGAAGGTGGGGCATAGAGGAGCAACGATAATGTACAGTATGTGGAAAATGATGTGTTTTTTGAAACTTAAACCACATAAACACATTGCATTGCACCAAATACACAAAATAATGTTCTTTTTAGCAAGGTTTTATGACCCCCTTTAATGCTATTAAGACACCAGATGTATCCTTGTTTGAGTGTTGTTAATAAAATCTGCACATACCTGGATCAGAAATTTGAGTAGAGTATTTTAATTATGTGAGTCGACTATATTTTATTAAAATTTATGTCACTGTTGCGATCATTAAGATTTTTTTTTTTTTTTTTTTAAACAGGAGAAGTACAAGGATTGAGCCCTGTGGGTCTCCACATGTTATAGAGGTCTATGTAGATTCATACAGTATGTGCCCGTGTATATGTAATAACCCATAAATCAAACCTAATGACCTAAATCAGCTTAGGATCATCTTAGAGAGTCCTGTTCAGTTATTCCAGTCTGCCCATGGTGCATATTGTCGACAATGTCAAAAGCAGTACCAAAACCACCATTGATATTTTCCTTGAATCAGTATTTCACCTATAATGCCATTTTGTGTGTTTACGAGTGCTGTCTCTGTGCTAAACTAAAATCAGATGGGAAACTGTCCAAGTAGCCATTTAAGTCTAGGAATTTGTTCTGCTGACTGAGAAAAAAACATTATCAACGATCTTGCCTATAAAGGGGGAATTTGAAATAGGTCTGTAGTTGTTTAGTACAATATTATCCAGATATCTCATTTTTTAGGACCAGCTAAAAACTGCAGTATTCAAGACAAAGGAAGGATGCCTGAAAGTAGCCAATAGCTATTTTTAATAAGCCGGTTACTGGACAGTTAAACACATTTTCAAAGAAGGATGTGGGCAGCGAGACAGCAAGTCAGGTATTTAAAAACCCCGCAGTGTTTTGTAGACAGTTGCCTCAAACCCAGACATAGTATTTAAATGATTATGTTGTTGTTGTTATTGCGGGGGCCATATAACCTCAGTGCTACATGAGGATTTGCTGATCTCTATTGTAATATAATTGATTTGGTGAGTGAAAAACGATGCAAACTTGTTGCATTTGCTGGCAGACAGCATATAACAGGCAACCTTAGTTTAGAGGGTTAGTTAACTCTGAATGTCAACATTATTAGCAAAAAAAATAAAAAAACTACTACAGGTGTTTCTAATGTTCCTTATAGTAATGTTTAAAAAAGGTCTTTCTAGCAGTGCTTAGATTCATTAGCATGGATACTGCCTATGTTTCATCTACTTTCCATTCCATTTCATTTCATTTCATTTAATTTCATTTCATTTCATTTCATTTAATTTCATTTCATGTTTTATACTTCTGTTGCATTGCTGTTGCATTGCTGTACTGCATCCCCTTTTTAATCTAACATCATCCAATTTATTAAACCACATTTTCTCTAATTTGTTCCACCAAATTAAAATATTGTTGTTTCTTAATTTCAAGTGGGCACAATTGACATGAATATGACTGCGTAGAAAAAAAAAAAATCTTGAACCAATTTGTTGTTTTTTTTTTAATTATTTTTCTGGAAAGACTTAATGTAATTGGGTGTAAAAGTTTTTAGGTTAATTAAGTTCATTAAACATTTGTAAGTAGTTGTATTCTCATTTACTAAACTTTTTAAAAATAGAAATAGATCTAATTTAAGAGAGATGAAATGTAGGACAGATTAATAATTACAGTAACTTAAAAGAAAAACAATTAAAATAATGTGCACTGATGAGTTAAATGCTGGAATGTGCATTAGAAAGTAAAAAGCATCAATTTTTATTTCATGTTGATTTTAATAGTGCTGACTTTACTGTATGTGTGTTCGTCCTCATAGCAGTCTCAGACTGAAGTGTATGTGTGTTCGTATTAGATACATGTGCTCTACGCCTTGAGTCGGCCCTAGTCCTTCTATCACTTATCAAAACAGAAATAGAGGTAGCCACAGGCACATTGGGTTCCCTCTTGTTCTGGGAACATTTGTGACTGTCAGTGCTATTGTAGCGGGGACCTGACACACATCACTGAGAGCTGTTATCAGTTATCAGTCGAGCAGCGAGCGCATCAGCTCTCCAGTCTTCAGATGATCCTGTGAGAAGCCCCTTTACAAACTATAGATGGAAAGCTGCTCTGATGCTTTGCAGGTGCTTCATGTCCACATTTCTCCTTTTTTACGTTCTGCATTGTTAATTTTTCTGCACAATTGCATCATGACTGCAACTAGTTGATAGCTGGGCTCTTGTTAGTCAATTAAGTTGGGAGATCCTCCATATAGACACAATCACCAGTTGAATTGACTAACTATAACTGTATACCACAGTGACAATACTAGTGTGCTGTCAGAACTGTTTTACATGCAGTGGTGGTCAGTAACGGGGTAGCTTTACTTCGTTACTGTACTTAAGTACATTTTTCAAGTATCTGTACTTTACTGGAATAGTTTTATTTAGAGTAACTTTTACTTTTGCTTCACTACATTCCAAAGCATAAGATCGTTGTTTTTACTTCACTACATTTCATAAAACATATCGTTACTTCTTATAATATATCATGTGCTCAGACACACAGAACCGGTGTCTGATTCGAGAATGAACTGATTCTTTTCAGTGAATCTTTTAAATCGGTTCGCAAATCGCACCAAACGATTCATTCACGAATTAGAATGATCTGATTGCAGCTGTTCTCGAGTCGACAACTCACTGATTCAAATGAACCGTTCAGTGCGAGTCTCCAGTGAACTCAATTCAGTAGTAAGAACCGGGAGATCTTGTGAGCGCGTGCACGCGACTGATGCTGCTAAGAGTTAGTTACTAATGTCGAATTTTAGGATTAATTATTGGAACTGAAAACCATACAGGTCAAAACTGTCAGTTTTTTGTGAACTAAATCTGCTGTAAAAAATCTATTTAAGCCCACTGAAATGCTTGAATGCAGACACATCAACATCCGTGTCATGTTTTAGGTCAAAAAAAGGAAACATTAAAATAACACAGATTAAATAAATAACTCATGCACATTCAAATTCCCCGCTGCTGTAACGTTAACAGTTTTATTAAAACACTACGTGTGATGTCTGTTTTTATATTGTTTATCAACAGTATAAATTTTTATATTGTTATGATTAACTAGCCGAGTAGACAGATATGAATGTTTATTCATAACCATACTGGAAATAAGTAAATATTGGTAGCTGATGCTAACTGTCTAGCTAACAAGCTTGCTGTTGCTAAGTTGAGGTTATTTTATTTAAATATAAAGTCCAAATATTTTTATTCAGTCACCTAGATACATTACTTGTTACGTTGGATATGGGGGATGTGATGTTCTGTGATTTTTAGATGATGGTAACTACAGTAATTATCAGATTGAGAAGTGATGTCCTCTGGGGGCATTGGGCCAGAGGTGTTTACACCACAGGTTTGAGAAGAACAAAATCATTATGAAAATATAATTATATTCACCTAAAAATGTTCTTCCTAACTTCAGGACTTATTCTCATGTCATATATAACTGTGATGTTCTGCTAAACAACAAACTTTAAAACACTTTTTTTTCTTCCTGGTGAAGATCAGATGGTCGAATCTGTTTTCTCTCAGGTACATCACAGTGAACATTACTAGCGTACATCACTCTCGTCACCTAGTCCATGTCAACAACAGTCTCCATATAGTGGTTATTTTGGGAAAATCACAGACATTTTGAGCAGTATAGGATTATAAAAATATGTGCTTATGTAAAATTAAATTAAGTAGCCTATATAAAATTGCAAAATAAATCTATCTACCAGTACTTTTTTATTGAAGTACATAAAAAATCGAGTACTTTTGTACTTTCACTCGAGTAAAATTTAAAAAGGAGTACTTTTACTTTGACTGGAGTAATATTTTATTATACATATCTGTACTTTTCCTCAAGTACTTGATTTGTGTACTTTGTGCTCTTCTGAATTCCCTCCATTGTTGCATAGTCTGAAAGGAGGGCTTTGTGGCAGCCCCTACAGCCCAAAGGAAATGCAATATTGCCATATTTTTTATTTTCTTTTTTTTTTTTTCTCTGTACCCTTCACTCTGAGGACTACCTATCAGAAACACACACTGCCTCCTTTGAAGTTGGCAAGACCAGGGGCAATTGTAATATTTCAATATTTTCATAACTCACATAGTATACTATTGCAAAAAAACATGCATGTGTACAGAAAGTAACTGAACCATTAGTATACTTACTACAGTGAGAACGACTAGATTGGCCCGTCTCCAGTTGGTCCAAAATGCATTAGTCTCTTATTGGGCCTACAGTACGTAAATTTACTCATATCACTTCTGTCTTAGCTTCTCTGCACTGGCTGTCTGTGCGGTTTAGAGTGGAGTTCAAAATCTTTGTTTTTGTCTTCAAGGCTCTAAACAACTTTGCTCCCTCATATTTATCTGAACTGCTTTCCTTACATAACCCCTCTCGAGCTCTCAGATCTGGTAGTCCTAGACTGCTCACTGCTCCTAGAGTTAAATTAAAGCAAAGGGGTGAACGTGCCTTCGCTGTTGTAGACCCTGAGCTCTGGAACAGTTTACCAGTTCATATTAGATATGCTCCTACTTTACAGGTTTTTAAACCTTTACTCAAAACACATGACTTTTCCATTGCTTTCAATGCCACTTGATGCTATATCTCTGTCTTCGAATTCTGATGGATATTCTGGTTTTATTTCTTATATTTTGTGATATCTTTTAAATCTTGATATAATTTGGTTGTTTTTAGCTTTGATTTTATTCATTTTTTTTTTTTTTTTTACTTTTATTTTTGATGTTCTATTTACTTCTTATTTGATGCTGTAAAGCACATTGGTCAGCTGCTGCTGTTGTAAATGTAAATAACTTTCTATTTAATAATAAAAATAATAATAATAATAATAATAAATCAGTGATGATCAACTCACTGTCTGCCGCTGGCCGCTTGATTGTTACTTAAAAAAAAAAAAAAAAAAATAATAACATACAAAACATACAAACATACATACATCAAAAAGTTTTTTTTTTTTTTTTTTTCCTAAATTAACTTAAACAATGAAGCTAAATATAATCACTTTGCCATTATATAGAAAACGGAACTATTTCCGGGGCTATATTTTAGGGCCGTGCTGCTCTTCATTCAGAATGTAGTTTGGGTCAAAATATTTCTTCACTAAAGAATCAAGCCCTGTTTTTCTGAACTGAGCCGCACTAGAAGGTGAGGATGACCCTCCAAAGACGAGACCTCATGGGACCCTGATCCGGCCCTGGCAAAACACTGTAAATCATTGAGTTTATAGATCGAAGGTACTTACTGGAAGACCATGGAAAGGTCACAATGCAGGATGGATGGAGATCTATGGTGAAAACCTATAGAAAGATCAATAACTGAACCATAAAAATCTTTTCCCCATTACAGTGACTTCATCCTTCAGTTTACACTCATCCAGAAGCCTAGACACTGCATTAGTCTGTAAAATTACTATCTAAAGTATAAATACGAGTGCATCACTATATATTTCCTTCAGAAATCATTCTAATATGCTGATTTGTAATAAGCATGTCTGACTATTATCAATATTGAAAACAGTTGTGATGCCAAATATTTATTTATTTAAATCATAAAGCACTACTGTTCATATATATATATATATATATATATATGTGTGTGTGTGTGTGTGTGTGTGTGTGTGTGTGTACTTAAGTACATAAAACAAACATCATATTTAAAACTATATACAATATACTATATACTATATGCCAAAGCCTTGAGACAAACATAAACAGATACATATACAAAATAAATACAATGACATTTGTGACATTTAGGTTATCTGCTAACCCTGAGCGAAAACATGTGGTTTCAAAAAAGTAAAGACATTTATAAAGTTACAAAATAATAAATGCTGTTCCTTTGAACTTTCTATTCATCTGTGAATCCTGAAAAATAAAATGTATCACGGTTTCCACAAAAATATTGTGCAGCACAACTGTGTTCAACATTGATAATAATCAGAAATGTTTCTTGAGCAGCAAATCAGAATTTACATGAAGGGTGATCTCATCTAAGTTGAAAATACTAATAAATCTACTCGAATTGGAAGCAAGTAACAGGTTAATCGTGTGGATGAAGTCACACTGAGTGAATTAAAGTGTGTTTGTGTCTGTCACTGCGTGTGGCATCTGAAATATGCATATCACAGTTTGTGTGAATACTGTAAGCTGTTAATACGAGCGCCAAGAAGACTCCAGTGCAGTGTGAAACAGACCTACAGTAGGTAGTGTGATCCTTCCAAACATAGCAGAGAGATCTTTATTGCCAAGCACCGAGTCTAAGAAATACATCAAAGTCTAATATAAAAAACAACCAGCTCCCTCTAGCAGTTCAGAAAACAGATGATGATTGGAAGAAGGAAGACAGAGAGGATGAGGAGGACAAAGAGAGCTGTAATTGCAGTCCCACACACCCAGAGCCTTTACTGAAATAGCCTTGCAATTTTCAAGACAAGTAATGCAGTGGCTTAAGCATTTCCTCAAGCCCTCTTTTTTAATCTCAAGTCATTTGCTCTCGTGTTGAGTTTCAGATTTGCCATTTTGATGGTCATAGACTTAAAGTGCACTGAAACTTTCTCTGTATTTGCTTCCCGACCTTCGTCATCTGCATCGCCGGTCATCACTTCTTGTTCAGAATGAGTCACAGTTGATGCATGACTGTTTAACATGATGCGGCATGCAGAAGATCTGATTTCATAAAGTCAGTGCATGTGATTTTACTGATCCAGCATCAGCCTCTCTGATATTCAGATAAAAATATACCTAAATTAAATTTCTCAAGTACTTTCAATATTTTGCATTCATTCATGTTTGTTGTCTATAAGGTCATGTTATTCTAATAGCTACTCAAGTAAAAGAAATGTGTTCATGTGTGATTCCTGAAGCATCGGCTGCGTCTGAAACCAAAGGCTGCTGATGTGATTATAAACATATAGAAATATAAAGGCAGCTATATGCATTTTCTTTTTTAAAAAACGAGAAAAATAGTAAGACAAAATATTGTTTGCAATATTTCATAACCAACTTTTATATTGTAATTATAATAAAGCAAAAAATAAATAAATAAATAAAATAATAAAAATAATAATAAATTCTGGGTAATAATATGATTATTAATATTGTTCTATTATAAAATAAACAATTAACATATATAGCATTGTACAGCATTTTTATTTTAACTAACTATAAGCTAAATTCAAAATTATTGTTTTTCAAATGGCATTTAGAATGTTGAATGAAACTGGCAAATTGGTAATTATTAACTTAATTATTCATAATCGTTAATTTAATTATTTCAATAAATGTAATTAATTTAATTATACATTTATGTAATCAAAATATTATTATATTATATAGTTTATATTATATATTTGCCGTTGTTACAGGTTCATTTAGCTTCCTAAAAATAAGTATTTCCTTGCCTGTTCTAGTCCAACTTGGATATCATTTGCAGAAAATTAAATTAAATTAAATTAAATTAAATTAAATTAAATTAAATTAAATTAAATTAAATTAAATTAAATTAAATTAAATTAAATTAAATTAAATTAAATTAAATTAAATTAAATGTATGTATGTATGTATGTATGAATGAATGAATGAATAATCACCTAGATGAAGTTTTTAAGTCCACAGGACGTTATGCATACATTGGATCTGGACAAGGCTTGATGGCTTCCTGTCTTCATTCTTCATGTTTTGGACGTTTTTGCTGTGACGTGTTGTCTAAATGTGGACCCATTTGTCTCCTGTAATAGTATATATGTACTTTCAGAAATGTTTCAGCAGCTTTAAATGTTGTGCAGTGTTTCCGCTGTGAGAGAGAAACGATGTTCAGCCCAGCGCTTCAGGACTCCATATGAAACTTAATGGCTGTCAGAGCGATGCCTTTCAACAGACAGAGCCGATAGGGGCAATTAGTGGCAGATAATGGCTCGCCCACCCACACCTTAAGTAGTGCACTAAAATATTGATTTAATTCCCATCCTATACATTCCACTTAACCATTTGCTGTCACTCTAAAAATACCTCTGGCCGTGGCAGGCTGTCCAGTGCTGAAGAGTGGGAGTCGAGGGAAGGAGAGAGCGAGGCTCTTTAGGACGGAGGGTTACAGTAGAGAGAGAGAGGAGAGTGTTTCTATGAGCGCCTGAGGAGGACTGTGAGACGCTGGAAGAGATGTTCAGAGACGTGAGTGGTGTAATAAGGATGTAGAGGTGGTCAGGGAGAGATGAGACCTTCACAATGCCTTATTCATTCTTAATGTGGACTGAAACCAATCAGGGATTCAACTGTGAGAGCAGCGTTCGCTCTGGAAACAGACACAGTAGAGTTTCTCTTTGAACAAACCAGATATGAGAAGAAACCCAAGACCAGGGCTCTGAACCGGTTCAAGGAACGAAAACCGCAAATTTTGACAGGAACAGAAACCGAAACATAGAAATGTATGGTGTTTATAATGTTTGTAAACATTTTGCTTTACTGGCATTTTAGCACATTATTTCTGAATGTAGCCTAATTATAAAATGCGACGTGAGCCTACACGACTTGTGTTGTTTTTTGCTCTCAAAACTCAATTTTATATGAGTGGCGTTTTTTTTTAACAATGCAGCAAACATTTTTAAATATCTTAACAAATAATGTAATGTCTTTTAAGAGTTAACAGATTTTTTTCTTTTGTTTAGTAGCCTATAATTGGGTCAAAATCTAGAAAAGATGATGCTGTATTGGCTGTGACTAAGCACAGCAACTTAATACCAGATCTCTTCCTTTTAGTAGTAGTAGAAAACGCTTCACTTTGTGTATCAAACTGCTTATCAACAATTTGAATTATTTAAGGACAACATGGAGAGCAAAATGACTTATTTAGTGACATATGTATGTCCCTGGCCTTAGTCTACATTATTAACATAATAAGGATTCTCAGAAGCCACTTCAGCTCTGGTATAAAACTCTGACATTTTCCACAGAAAGTTGCGCAGGTCACAAAATGTACATGTGTCTCGTAAGTGAAAATGGAATCGTGAAAAGTTCAGAAAATGAACTAGAAGCCATTGGCTTTATTGTTCCTGCATTATTAATGGCTCTTCAGTCGTGGAGCCCAGAGGTGGGACAGAAGGAGTGGAGGAGCGATTGAGAGAGGAGATCAATGAGCGCTAATGAACACGCCTGCTCTTCACGGGTCGCCCTCCTCCCAGCCGCAATTACACAAGCAGCCTGAGGGGGCAATTAAGAGCCATACATTACCCACAATGCACGGTTTAGTGTCCGTCTTCTCGTGCAGATCACCATAGGTTTGCTTCAGAGTGTCATATGCACAAAATCATTTCTGTGTGTGTTTATAGAGCACTTCAACAAAAACACAGATAATGCAACTTCACATTATTACAGGAAACAGTATTAAAAGATTGATCAGTTATGAAACTAATTCAGTTTCAGATGTAAAGTTGCTCTGCAGAAGACAATCGATCAATTTGGTTCAAAATTTGTTCTCATCTAATAGTGTCAGTGCTTTAAATCAGTATTACTGTATATTAATGGCCTTGTAAATCCCATTGTCATTACCATAATAATAAAAAATAAATAAATAAATCTTATTACACTTGTAAAAGTATTTTTACATCTTGGTAGTCGTTGTGCTGCCTTTAATATATGCTATTTAAATAAATAATATCATTGCTTTACAGTAACGCGAATTTTATGAAAATGCCCATTAAGAATAATCATTAAAAGTAAATGGATGCATTACTGTAGTGACGATTTTAGGGGAAAATGTGCTTAATAGGCATTTAAAATAATTTTAAAAAAGACAAAAAAATCTGAAAAAAAAACAACTTAATTTTATCAGCCAAATTAAAATTGCATTAAAATATTTTTGCTATATAGCTGTTAGAGATGAATGAGTGAATGCACTGAAACTATGCTAAAGCAGGGTCAGCCATTGAATGAGGCCGGATCTGAGCCAAAAAGTCTGGTGTTTTACTGAATGAACCTGATCTGCAATGATAGATTCCTCAGTGCAGTGCTGCTGGGGCATGTTGTCACAAACAGCTGTGTTATTGCCAATAACAGCACTCAGTAGATTCAAAAATAAACTCACTTTGACAACATAATGTCTTTTAAATGAAAGTATTTTTACATCATGGTAGTGTTTGCTGTGCTTCCTTTAATACATGTTATTTGAATAAAAAATATCATTGTTGTACAGTAACGAGAATTTAATGAGAATCACCATTAAGAATACTGGAGATTATGGAAATCATTACAAGTAGATGGATGCATTACTGTGATGACGATTTTAGGGGGAAATGTGCTTAAATGTCATTTTAAATTATTTCAAAAAGGCAAAAAATTCAAAAGACAAAATATGCAAAATCTGATGAGTGATTTTGGGCTGAAGTGCGATTGGCTTGTGGGCTTGTTTTTCCTGTAAAATGGTCAACAGCTTTGAGCCTCAGGCTATCTCTGTCAGCAACACTAAATATCTCACACACACTGTCCCTACAGAGCCTCTTTCTGTTATAGCATCACACACACACACACACACACACACACACACACACACACACACACACACACACACACACACACACACACACACACACACATCTCCCGTCAGGTCCAATGGGAGCATCGTCTTCTGCTTGTCTTTTAAACTATCGCTTCGTTCACATGAACGCACACTTTCACTCTTCCCATCAGTCCCGGCTGGAAACTGTCTTGAATGTTTTAGTTGTTACATGATTTATTCAACTGTTTTCTTCTCTAATTCATTTGCTTGGATGTAAATCTTTTAGCATTGCTAAATATGCCTGTGTTTACTCATGTATTCAGTTTATTAAAAGTTAAAGTCAGAGCAGGTACAAACAGGGCTGTGAGTCTCAACTGAACGTGATGTGATTCAGATTCATTCAGGTTTTTGAGTTATAATGTACATTTTGACTGATTTGAGACTGCTGACTCTTTGTGCACTATTGTCCTTTGAGTCCTTCATTGCAGAAATCTATATGGAAGCTTGTATGTTAACTTTATCTCACAAGTATAACTTTTTAAGCAATTCCGAGATGATATCTAACTTTTTTTTCTAAATTCTAATTGCGAGATGTTAACTCACAGTTGCATGTTTAGAACTCGCAATTGCAAAGTATTAACTTGTTAGAATTGTGAAATAAAAAGTTGCAATTACCTTTTTTATTCTGTGGCAGAAACAAAACAACTCAGAATTCATAGAAAAACTTGCAATTTAAACTCACAATTCTGAGAAAAAAGAGAGAATTGCAAGATATGAATTTAGAATTGTCAGATGTAAACTCAAAGTCTGAGTTAATATCTTGCAATTCTGAGAAAGACAAATCAAAATTGCCGGCTATAAGGCCCAAATTGTGAGACATAAGTAAACTCAGAATTGTGAACTCAGAATTCTGCAATAAAAGTTGCAGTTACCTTTATTTTATATTCCATGGCAGAAAAAAAAACAAAACAAAAACATTCTTAGAATAAAACATTTTCCATCAAGTTTTTTTTATTTTTTTTTGCAAAATGATGTCTAAATTTTGAGATATAAACTCAGAATTGCAAGAAATAAAAGTCAGAATTCTGAGATAAAAGTCACAATGACCTTTTTTTAGTTTTTTATTCTGTCGGAAACTGCTCACACTGTAAAGTATGTGTGTTTTTTGCATGTAGCCCTTGTCACCCTGTCTTTTATTGTATCTCATCAATACAGACTCGGGTAACTGATTTTGTTTTTTTTGTATGTAGCCCTCAGATGGTGTAAATTGCTCTGTAGTTGCACGTGTGAACTTGTGACTGGATGTGCATTAAAGAATCCATGTGTCAGTTTTATCAAAAAGAAACTCATCACTGGAGTAAAAAGTGTGACAATTAGCCCCGCTACCATAATTGGGATATATATACATTATACAGTATATATTTATATTAGTGCTGCCCTCGACTAAGGATTTTTTTGGTCAACTGATAGTCGTTTATTTTAAGCATTAGTCGACTAATTGCACATTTATTAATAAACCATTTAAATTATTTTAATAAGCCTTTAATTGCCTACATAATCACTCAAGCGCACGCATAAAGCTTGCCACAGCACACCGGCAGAAGTAATGATTATGAATGTGTCAGGAAAAAACAGTAAGGAGACTGCATTAACATTTTAATTTGATAAACTAGTGCTTTACTAGTTTCTTTATTTCGGTTTAAGAGATGAAGTCGGCGACACTGACTCGTCATCTTCTCAGTAGATGATGCGACTGTATGAATGTTTCATACGGATAACATAATCTGAAAATATCTGTTTTCCATTTGAATTGGTTTATATGAAAGTAGACATTTCACTCTCCAGAGATATACTGTATTTTTTTATGTCTGCAAGGTAAAGACATACACGGTTTCGCACTCAAGTTCACAGAGACCGAAACGGCAGAAAGCGCATCCTGTTTGCTTTCATTATTTTACAAAAGCACAATGTTTTGTTGTTATTGTGAGAGCACACAAATAAACGTAGAGTCTTTACAGATTTGAAAGATGTATTACTCTGTATGAGCATGACAGAGTATGTTAGACTAGGTTAACATTAGATTGAGCGGCCATGTAAAGTTGCTGCTACTAACATTTTCAGATGATACCACATAAACCAGCCCTTAACGATCTGTCCATCATGGACTGCATGACTTCGCCTGTGGATTTATTTATTTTTTTTTAATATTAAGAAAATTTTGGTCGACCAAGCCTCATCTGGTCAACTAGTGATTAGTCGGGGCAGCCCTAGTATATATGTATATATATATATATATATATATATATATATATATATATATATATATATATATATATATATATATATATACAGCATAATCACACCTGTTCTGGAGCAAGAAAAAGCTCTCTTTTAAAGTGGTGTAATGGTAAGGTATACTTTGAGAAGTTTTGTGCTGTCAAAGCAGTTTTAATCTGAAGTAAATCATATTTAAATTCATTTCAGAGCTTCAGTTTTGGGATGCACACAGACAAACAGCACGCACTGACCTTTAAGCGTCCTGAGAGACGGCAGTCAGCTGAATCAGACACGGACACAGCTCAGCACTAATGCACAGCTTTGTTGCGTGAAACTCGTGCGTCTGCAGATCATCTGCATGCTCAGGTCGAGTGAGGAACGGTCTCCTCGTCCTCCAGCGTTCTCGTCTGAATCAGCTGCCTTTGGGCCTTCACCAGAGGAGACTCTTCAAACAAGGCTTTGTACTGAAGTAGAGAATCAAGATTAATGCACTTCCAGTGCACGACTCGCTTGAAGGGAGAGAGAGCTAGTATAATTAACACCACGGGGCCTGGGAGGAGAGTCGGGAGGGAAATCATTCAAAATCACAGAAAACAGAGGGAATGAAGATGACACGGCTGATATTTTTCATTCCTCCGCTCTTTTCCTCTCTGACTGATGTTCTGTTTTGATCGTACAGTCAAATGCGAGTTGTTGTTTACAGAGCTTTGGGATCTCAATACTATTTGACCTCTGTTGAATCGAACAGGAACTGCACTGATAGCTGCAAAATATAGTTTTTATTTTACATTTTAAAGTAGATTTTATATTTTCAAGTTGAAGTTCTACTTTAACTAATCACTTCTACTAATTTACTTCTTTACTTGAACTAATTTTACTATTTTTATTATCTTATTTTTTTTGGTATTTTTAATAGTTTTTTCCTTCATATTTTATTAGAGTTCATATTTATGTTTTACTAGATTAGCAAATGATACTCCTGGAATAATCACATCAAGCTTCATTATTTCTCCATGAAATGATCATAAAAGTGGTAAAAAAATAAAAAAAAATAAAATAAAAACACCAAAATTTAAGTTGTTATTCTTTAGAAACTGAATACAAAGATATGGCTTATAGATCACTTTTATGATGCTTTTATGGTACTTTTGCATGCTTTTGAACCTTGAATGAGTGAAAGATCCGGTGTTATTTTAGTATTGATATATTAGCATTTTTATGTTAAATTTTGAATTAGATTTCATTTTTATTATTTATATTTTCATTTTAATTCAAGTTTGATTTATTTTGTTGTGATTTTGTCTTTTTTATTTCTATATGGTTTGTTTTTAAGTTTTAGTTTTTAATTTTAGTTTTAGTTATTTTAGTACTTCAGCTTTTGTGAAATGTTAAAAATTTTATTTCATTTCATGTATGCTTTTATTATGTATCATTTAGTTTTAGCTAAAAAACCCTGGAATGAACATTCAAGCTTCATAAAGGATGTAGAAGCACCATTAAATTATACCAAAAGTGGTCAAAAAAAGTCATTATTCTTCAACAGTTTGGATATGATTGAAGTTTTCTGTGGTTTCCCCTGTAACGCTGTACACAAAGCAGCACTGCGCTCACAAACGCAGCTTTATCAGGCATCACGGGGAAGATCCAATCGGACCAATCACGGCAGATTAGTTTGGTGAGATTGGTGTGTTTGGAAGGAGTTGTTTGGTTGAGTTAATCGTTTGGTGGTTGTTTTGGGAGTTGTTTAGAAATAAATGCATATTATAAGACAAGGAAAGTGTTTTTTGACCTTGCATGCATCAAATCCTATTGTTGGGGTACTCCCAAAACCAAAATACGAACCTTTCATTACCCATAATAAGGGCACTTTAAACCCACTGCATGAATGATTTCATCTTTTAACCAGCATTCAGAATCACAAAAACTCCCCAAGTGTGGATGTTCCTTTCTGAATAGATTTCATGTTTCATATTCCAGTCCCTGACTATGAGATGCTTGGTGATGACAATCACTGGTTGTACAGTGCTGAATTTAACTTTCAGACTGAAATGCATAACACGTTTTCCACTGATCTCAATCCGGTTTTGCTGCTCTGGAGGAAATGCGTGTTGTAAAGTGATGCTTCGGCAGGTTAATTGTGCAAACCCGTTTACAGACCATCAAAATATGAAACACGCTCTTATTGTCATCACAGCTATCATTTACACTGGAACAGAGGGAACATTTTCACTATACTGTAAATATATAAATAAGTGTAGCAGGGACAGGAATGAAAAATGGCATTCCCATTTCAATGCAAATGAAGGAGAGAATGAATGCAGTGCGAGTGTCTCAGCAGTGTTTCTGAGCTCAACACGCTCCTATAGATGGAGGAAATTAGTGTTGAAACTGTCTGTCAGCATGAATCCAGAGCAGAACTTATCGCTGCCTTTGCATTGCGTACAGATGTTTACTTCAGATTGCACTTCTTTTAATGCAGAAATGAACCATCTCCTCAGAGCTTCATATGCCTTCTGATCAGTGCTTTTCATTATGTATGACCCTGCAGCACAGAAGCAGTCATGATTAGCACAGGTGTATTTGTAGCAATAGACAACAATACATTGTATGGATCAAAATTATCAATCTTTCTTTTATGCCAAAAATCATTAGGATATTAAGTAAAGATCATGTTCCATGAAGATATTTTGTAAATTTTTCTACTGTAAATATATCAAACCTTAATTTTTGATTAGTAATATGCATTGCTAAGAATTTCATTTGGACAACTTTAAAGGTGATTTTCTCAATATTTAGTTTTTTTTGCTCCCTCAGATTCCAGATTTTCAAATAGTTGTATAAATATTGTCCTCCTAACAAACCATACATCAATGGAAAGTCTCAGATTTGTCTTTTTTGTCTCCCAGCACTGAATCAAGTCGTTTCTGTTTAGATGTTTGCCTGCTTCGTTTGTGAATGGAGACGTGTGGGTTCTGTGTGGAAATGTTGTGTTGATTTGTGTTTATGTGTCCTCACAGCAATCAGTCTTACTTACATTTCATTCCTTCACAAATTCTCTTTGTCAGACTTGTGAATTTGCAGAAGTTTTGTCAGAAGCTCATTCTGTGGTTTCATGCAGTGTAATAAAAAAAATGCAGTTTTATTGAAATTTTATTGATTTTTTTCTTTCTTTCTTTCTTTTAACGTGACTGAGTGTTTCACTCGTTATTTATTTATTTTATTTATAACTATTAATTTTCTCCTGTTCAGATTTTTTTCTTTGTTGCATAGTAAGCTTTTTCGGGAAAAAGGTAGATTCTGTTTTTGTTTATTATTTTGGACTTGAAACCTGAAGCCCATTCGCTTCCCATTTGTGTGCTGATTATTGCCATTGAACTTGACTAGTAAAAAAAAAAATAATAATAAAGAAAGAGAGAACACAAGCAGTCCAGTGTAAAGACATGTATTTATGTTATTCTCAGACCCTGGACCTGGGACGTAACACCGTATTTATCTGTATTCAACATCCAACTCTATAAAGCAGTTTTTTAGCACAACATTCTATTAAATAAATGCATTTAGTACACACTTGTATCCAAAATGACTTGCCTTGCATTGCATGGTATCCAGTCCATGCATTCTCTGTGATGGGACTGGACCTCTGAAACGACAGTGAGATTCCCGTGACCTCTGACCCCTGATCACGCAGACTCATGCAGACGATCCTGAACAGATGAAGTGGGGAGTCTCTGGAGGCTCTCCGTGTGAGAAACGCTCAAGCTTCACTCGGGATTTTCTCTGCTCGCCATCAGATCACGTCAAATCAACTCAAAATGAGCAGCACGGCTTTGACAGTCAGAGAGGAGAGACTCAGGGAACCAAGTGACTTCCAAACGAATCCTGTTTGATTTGTATTCTGACCAGGTCATGTTACGCCGTTCAGCTCTGCATCTCTGTAGAACCATGTATTTGTGCTCTCGACATCACGACAGTGTAATGCTGTCATAATGATTGCTATTTCCGTATCACTGTACTATTATAGGTTTTTATATATATATATAGTATGAATGAGATTTTCTGTGTGTGTATTCATCATAAATGTAAGCGTCACACACTGCTTTTGCTCGTTCTGTGTGTAAAATGGTTCTTCTGTTTGTGTTTCTCCACAGCTCCACGGCTGATTGACTCTAATTATGTATCTAAACGAACCATCTCGCTTCTGTAGCCAGCAATATTGGTTTTCCTGAAATCTTAAAGTCGCAGGGCCTCGTGTGTGACATAATGAAGTTCTGTCCAAGTTAATTCTCTGGCAGGTTTAATGGTGCATTTCGAGCCGTTAGCAGCAGGGAAAGGCTCCGCGGGGAATCAAGTGCAGCTCAGTGCATTAAAAGTTTGGACTCACCTGCTGTAATGGTTTAGGGACCGCTGATTGGAAGAGATGGGAACATTGGTGCCTAATGAAAGCCATCTGAAGCAGTCTGAGTCTCATCGTCAGTGAGCTTTGGGTTCTTGTTCAGGATGTGATGCAAACTCTGTCTTTGCAGAGAAACACTTCTGAGAACTTTCATATGTTTAAATACTTTGAAATTCAGAGATTTTGTCCACCAAACAGTCAATATCAGAATACTCAGCAGCACGACCCATGAAACAGACAGAAACTGTTTTTTTATTTCTAATGCACTATTAATTCATCTTTAGTAGTGTACCTTTAAATATAGACTTCACCCTCTCTTACAAAAGCATACTGAAATCTGTCACACATTTATACAGCAGTATTATTTTAGTATCATTGAGACACTATCATAGTTTGTTTTAATTAATTAATATTTAATATTTCATTTTTTTTCCAAATATGTTTATATTTTTATTTTAAAGTAGTAATTTTGTTGTGTTTTGTCATCTATTTATTTTTTAATTTTATAAATTTTAATTTTAGTTTTAGACATCAATGTAAATTAAATGCTTTCACAATTAGCCAAACTAAAATAAGTCTTTGTATTTAATTTAGTATTAGTTTAACACATAAGGGGTTACAGTAAGAGATTCTACTGTATATACTGTAGTTCTACTGTATATAGTTCTTTGTGTCAGCGATGCGTCATTTCTTTCTTTCCTCTTTCACTGTGTTTCTGAATTGAATGTAAATGATTGCAGGTTCATTCGTTCAAAATCATTCACTCTCTCATTCACTCTCTCCAAACCCATTAGACTTGGATCACAAAACACAAATGGAGATATTTTTAATGAAACTTCAGAAATGTATGTCCCTCTATTGTAAGCACATGCAACCCTAAAAGTAATCCATGTTTCATGAGATAATATTATAGTTTTTATTATTATTTTTATTATTTTTTTATTCTTATTTTTAAAATGTCTAATTTCATTTTAGTTAAACTTTTAGTAATTTTTTGTGTGTTTGTCTTTATATATAGTGGGTTTAAGTCCTTCAGAAGTGTGTGTGTGCAGCTGATTCTGCTCGTCTAAAGGGTGTGTGTGTGTGTGTGTGTGTTTCAGGTTGAGGATGGACCATCGGTGATTGACATGAGCGGAAACCTTCATCACTTCACAAGGGATTCACACTCACGTGTTTCACGCACAGATAGTACAACTTTACATTTTGCCGTTTCACTTCATTGATTAGAGCTCCTCTTTCACATTCCCCGCTCTTTCCTAAACACCATCAGGAGTGATAAACTCATCCCGTCCTTGTGTGTTTCTCGTCCGGCTCGGGCAGAGCGTGTTGAAGGGAAATCATCTTGAGGAGCATTGGGTCTGACACCAGCGCCGCATCAGGACAGATGCTCGGACCGAGCGGAAAGTGAGTAGCTTTAGAAAGCAGTGGCAAAGCGTCAGCGGTGCTCGCTTTTCCCACCCGCTCCGTCCTGGCCTAATTAATGCCTGCCCAAGAACTAACTTGTAGCTGTCAGCGTCTGCCGGCTCCGCAGAAATCCAATAACTTCAGCGAGCAATTTATGTGGAACACCAGTGAAGCTCCAGCAAACTCCAAATGGTGCATTCAACTTCACTGCAGTTTGAAACCCTGTGTGTTTTTTTATAAGTTGTCAGGTATTTTGAATATTGCATACTGTATATTGGAATTCAAAATTTGTCTAAATAATCGGATGCCTTACTGCAAACACGTTGTGCCTGTCTTTTATTACATACAGAAATTAAAATGGTTTTCACTCCTAGAAGTTTCCATGACTGCTTTTATATCACTCGCTGCATGTAGGGTTTTCAGATTAATACACTACAAGTCATTTTGATGTTTTTAAGTCTCTTCTGTTCACCAAAGCTGCCTTATTTAAATCAAAATACCATAAAAATTTGAAATATTATTATAATTTAAAACAGCAGCTATGTGAATATCTATTAAACTGTAATTTATTTCTGTGATGCGCAGCTGTATTTTCAGCATCATTACTCCAGTCTTCAGTGTCACATGATCTTCAGAAATCATTCTGATATGATGATTTGCTGCTCAAGAAACATTTCTGATTATTATCAATGTTGAAAACATTTTTTTGTGGATCCATTTTATTTTTCAGGATTCACAGATGAATAGAAATTCATTCAAAAGAACAGCATTTATTTAAAATAGAAATCTTTTGTAACATAAATGTGTTTACTGTCCCTTTTGATCAATTTAACCCATCCTTGATGAATGAAAGTATTCATTCATTTAAAATAATAATAGAAATACTCTCTTGCCCCATATATACACATACTCTAGACAGAAGTTTCTCAGACCTTATTTTACTCATGAATTGAAAAGTCCCATTCTAGACCCCAGAGGAGAATCAGCAGGGGCCGGTGGTGAGCAGCTCAGCTCTCTATTAGATGATAGATTAGTGGAAACAAGCCTGCAGAAGACTTCTGTGTTTCTTCTGTGATTTCTTTACCTCCCAGCCGGAGCACATCTCAGTGGATTAAAGAGAAAGAGAAGCGTTCTCCAGTAGTTCTGCTTATAATGTCTGTGGGTCAAGGGCAAAATAAAGCCTGTCCTTATCAGTATCACAGTAATAAATGTAAAACAGCTGGAAAACTCAGTCTGGCCATGAGTTTCAGAGTCAGCAGAACCGATCAGAGCAACTTGAAGACAACTTGTTTGTTTATTTTGAGAAGCTAATGTCCAGAGATGCTTCAGACTCAGTTTTTATTTCCATTTGCATTTTAAAGAATCACTTTGGAGACAAAGAAGACCTGATGTCAAAGTGCAAGACCTTTCTCTCTCAGAGACGTGCTTCTTCTGTAATGCTTCTGGTGATGCCGCACTCTTCAGGATCATCATGTGCACTGATGCTAATGCTGAATTGCCACTTTCATGAACCATAACACTTACAAACATCTCTCTGTTTACTAGACGGCCTTTGGCAGAGTGCTGCCACATCAGAGACGTCTGCAGAGTTCAATCTGAGCTCGATATTACAAATGTCTTGATGATACAAGGATAAAAGTTCTGCATGAAATCCAAAGCATATCTAACCTACTTTAGATTCTAATTATTTTGTGATATTTTGGCGGTTTGTGCATTTAATATTTATGTTGGTGCAGCAGCTTTTAGTCACGCAAATTGCAAAAATAGTTCTGTATCTGGTTTATGGTGTCAAGTATCACAGCGTGAAAACAAACTGTGTGAATCACTGTTTCAAATCAAACCTTCAAACAAATCAGATTTACTTGATGTCTCATAAATATTTGAACATCTCAATCTGCATTGTCAGCTATGAGTGTGATGCAGCTGAATTGATTTTTCCATACTAGATCTTATCATTTAGAAATACAACTTGCACATGCAATATGTTGACATTATTAATAAATGCATTGAGAACTGCAGCAAACGAATCCAGCCAAGAACGAGACGCCGACGGCGAACATGTGTGTGCATTGCTTTTGGCAGTTTGTGTTAATGGAAAAATCTGTTTTTCATACTAATTAATTTAGCTTTGCTTTATATTCTCTTATAATACCAAAATGAAAAAAATACACAGATTCAAGATTCATTAATAGTCTTCTGTAACTCCTGAATTCAGAAAGATTTCAAGTTTGCCCTTTCTTTGTACCCGACTGACTAAAGAAATAATGCAACACAAAACATTGTGCATGTGCACTAAAAATGAATAAATATGGCACTGTGTTTTGTTGCATGCAGGGTTTTCAGTCAACAGCTATCAGTCAGAATTTATATTCATGCATAAACAGAAAGTGAAGAGAAGAGAGGAAGATGAGGTTTACTTGTGCTTTATTTTGAGCAGTCCGGCCCTAATTAAAGCGTTCCGGTCCACGGCACGCCAGACAAGATGGAAACCAGAGGCTATTTCATTTCCTCCGGTCTTTTTAGACTGTGATTACAGCTGTTCACAATGGGCAAGAACATAAAATCACAATAACAGCAGCAGCAGCAGCAGCGTCTGATACTGTGGATCTGTGTGGTCACTGTGTGTGATCCCGTCCTACAGACAGAAATAATGAGGATGAGCAAATAATGACAGAATTTCCATCTTCAACTTTTATGTAAAGACTAGTGGAACTGAATGAGGAAAAATCTGCGAAATCAGCATGTGGAGTTTTCTACATGGGAAATAATCTTTTGAAAAGCATCAGAGAAAACATCGTGAGAGGCCAAGAAATCTGGATTAGAAATTTGCGTTTTAAATATAGTATCATCCACAATAATTTTGGCTCCAGTTCCACCTGGGTGTCTGTTCACTCGGGAGAAATGTACATGATTTAAAGACCAAGTTCGGTAACACTTTATAATAACTGCACGCTATTAATCATTAGTTAAGCATTAGGAAACAGTTAATTCATCATTTATAAAGCATTAATAGACATTAATAAGCAGTTTATAAATACAGATATAAATGCTTTATACTTGATTTAAAAGCATATCTATAATGTATTTAATAATTGTTTTGTCATACTTTATTAATGATCAATTTATCATTTCTAAATGAAGTATAGCATTATTTACACACCAGTTATTAAGGAGTTGTCAGTGGTTCATAAGATCACTTAGAAATTGTAAGTAAATGATTAATAAACTATTTAAATGTGCATTCATACATCTTATTATTCAGACATATAGTAATAGTTACTTAGAGTGTTAATAAATGGTTTATTAACATGTATTTCTACTGTAATTCATGGTTAATTCAGGTAGTTATAAAACATATGTAGTTGTTAGTTAACTATTTTTGTGAGCTCATCTAAAGTGAGGACTATTTATGCCTTGTAAAGCTTTTACAAATGAGATTTAAAGGCTGTTAATATTTCTATGTTCTGTATCACTGTGTTGTGTTTGTTTCCTTTTTCCTGTTTAGAAGATAACTGAGACTTTAAATATCCTTTATAAATGCTTTACAAGGCATAACTAGTCCTCACTTTAGATGAGCTCACATAAATAGTTAACTGACCACTACTAAATGCTTTATAACTACCTGAATTTACTACATTTACTTACAATTTCTTGTGATCTTATGAATCACTGGCAACTCCTAAATAACTGGTTTGTAAATAATGCTATACTTCATTTAGAAATGATAAATTGATCATGAATAAAGTATGACAATAAAGTTATTAAATACATTATAGATATGCTTTTAAATCAAGAATACAGCATTTATATCTGTATTTATAAACTACTTATTAATGTCTATTAATGCTTTATAAATTATGAATTAACTGTTTACTAATGCTTAATTAATGATTAATAGTGTGCAGTTATTATAAAGTGTTACCCAAAATTCATCAAAAAATGAAGAAGATTAAAATCTTCAGCTGTGCTAGCAGGAATTAACAGGCGAGAACCAAATGCACAACTTTTGAAGGACCTTCCAGGTTTCAGTTTGAAAAGGAAGATGAACGATTTAGATTGTAGTCTTTACACAAAGGTATCGTATAAATTCATATGAAAGTCATTTTATGATATTTTATGGTGTTTGCTTGACGCATGCAGTGCCATTCTTTTTCAATATGAATACAAAAAAATATTCATTTTGTTTTCTACTGAGGAAAGAAAGTCTTATGGGTTCAGATCAACAAGAGGATAACAATTTTATAACTTTTGTGGAACTTTTCAGGTTGGAGCAGAAGAACAATGAATATCTGTTCTTCACACAATATTGTATGAATTTAGTTTTCCACCGCGGAAAGAAGTTTCAAATGTGCATGGGTTTCTAGACCTTTCACTTCAATACTGACAGAATGGAAAAATCAGCGTCACAGGTTCAAAGTTCAAGTTCATATGACTTTTGTGGAACCTTCCAGGTTTTCATATTGGAGAGGAGGATGAACAACAACTTAAACTGTTTGTTCTTCACACAAAAGTATTGTATGGATTCATATGAAAGTCATAGTGTGATATTTATGATAGTTTGTGTGAGTTACAACCCATTCACTTTCAATACATGACATTGCTTTCTCTCTCAGAGGAAGGTCGTATGAGTTTGGATCAACATAAGGGTGAGTAAATGACAACAATATTTCTATTTTGGCTTGAACTGTTGCTTTAAGTGAGTAAACATGAATCTGGCCTTACAATCGTGAGCTGAGCCGCCGCAGCCGGATTCATGATGGGGAATTACAGAAAGAGCAGTGAATTTACCCCACGGTTTCATCTCCGCTCGCTGGCCCCTCACACAGCCATTCATCCATTATTCAGAGTGTATTCATGTGCAAATAATGAAACTCAGAAGAGTTGCTATTAGCTCGCTGTTTGCACAAAATAACCTTTCTGCCCCAATCACAATATCCTATTGCACTATTATACGTGATTAATTATCTGCCTATAATAGGGCCCAATATTGGGTTGTGGTAATTAAAAGATAATGGTGGGCCAATTTGAGCTTTAGGAATAAAGATGTGCTATCTCAGCAGCACGGCTCATATCAGAAGATTTTAAACCCTGGGTGCAGAAATCAGAGTGATTTTGGTATTGCCACCTTTTCTTGGTGACACAGATTTATGCCATTTACACCACACGGATCTCACCAGATGAACGTTAACGGCAGTCGTAAATGAGGCCAACGATACAGTGACAGTAATTGAATCAGTTCAGTGGATCTATTAAAGTAAGATGATTCCTCTGAATCCTCCAAACGCAGTGAAAGATAAATAAATAAAGTGTCTTTGTTGTACCTAGCAATGCTTTCTGAATGAGATCGGCTCTAAATTGTGAGCAGGAAAGAGTCATGTAGCGTTTTTACAATCGACAAATGAAGTGTGACAGGTAATCACACAGCTTCTGAGTCCAGTCGAGCGAAAGCTTATTAATATCACAGTTTGACCACAGATGATTGGACTCATTACCCAACATGCCACACCTCGAATGAGAAATGATTGCAAAGCACATTCGCTTCCGCTGCGGATGGGTTTGGGAATGCCACTGGTTGTGTTGGGATTTCTCTGTGGAATTGCAGTGTTGAGATTATCCATGCTTTGTGTTCTGTGAACAGTTTTAAGTGAGACTTCCAGTGCAGTTGTTGTTGAGACAACAGGAGATCAATGAGCACCACATCTTGAAAGGAATTAAAACACCCACTATTTTAAACCAAATTTGGGTCAAAACTGCACTAAAAATGCAACTTGCACTTTGAAATGTATCAACAAATTTTTTATTTATTTATTTTTGCACAATTCTATGCAAGTGATAGAAAACTGGGAGTAACACTTTAGTATAGAGACCAGTTCTCACTATTAACTAGTTGCTTATTAGCATGCCTAATATTAACATATTGGCTGTTTATTAAAGCACATATTCTGCATGATCATATTCAACATCCCTAATCCTATCCAATACATAAACTAACACCTACCATAACTATTAATAAGCAGCAAATTAAGAAGATTTTGCGCCAAAAAGTCATAGTTAATTGTTTGTTATTAGCGAGAATTGGACCTTGAAGTGTGACCAAACTGGCGAGGTATACAGTATATAACTTATTGTACATTATATATACAGTAGTTTTTTTTTTTTTTTTATGCTGTTCTGTTGAACTTTCTGTTCATCTGTGAATCCTGAGAAATAAAATGTATCATCATTTCCACAAAAAAAATATTATGCAGCACAACTGTTTTCAACATTGATAATAATCAGAAATGTTTCTCGAGCAGCAGATCATCATTAGAATGATTTCTGAAGATCATGTGACACTGAAGACTGGAGTAATGATGCTTGAAATTGAGTTTTGATCACAGAAATAAATTACATTTCAACATACATTCACATAGAAAACAGCTATTTTAAATTACAATAATATTTCACAATTTTACAGTTTTTATTGTATTTTTGATCAAATAGATGCAGCCTCTGTGAGCAGAAGAGGCTTTCTTCAAACAGACTTTTGAACTGTAGTGTTTATATCTCAGTAATATGTGGAAATTTTAGCCTTCTAACTTGTACATATGTACTGTATATATGTGCTGTACTTGCATACTTAATTATAATATTTTTTTTTATAGTATCAGTGCTTGGTCTTTTAGAGTTATATGTCTGGCTTAAGTGTGCAGTGGTTTCAGACCAGCAACCTCTCCAGCCGTTTCATTGTGTTTGCAACCAGCAAACCGTCTCTCTGGAAGAACACTGGCTTTCCAAAAAAAAAAAAAAAAAAACAGAAGCTCAGGCATTAAAGCAAGGAGGAAATAGGTTGGAGAATTCAAGCTTGTTAGTTGGCCGTTTGAAATGAGGCCACTGCAATTTTATATAATATTTGACCATCACAGCCGTTGACAAACAACAGCACTGGACGCACAATATGACGCTCCCACGATAGTCAGAGCATTAGGAGGAGACATAAAAAGACACTTAGGTGAAATGTTATTTTCTTATAATGTGAAGATAAACGCAGGCGATACAGAGAGGATGGAAATGATAAGGCTGAGCGTGAGCCCGAGGGCAGCACAGCTTTTGGTCTGCGTTCAGCTTTCGGGAGGGAAATCTATCCAGAAATGGCCTTAATTTCCACTTTTTAATCTTCTTTTCTCGCTCCACAGACTATAGATTGATTCCTCTTTGCCATCAGTCCATTTCTCCACTTGCTAATGATGATGGCTGCTATATTTAGTGAGTGAAAGCCTGTTTATTTTTCCTCCTAAGCGACAGAGATTAAAACGTTAGATGGAAAGGGTGTCGACCATCATTTTATTATACCATTCTCACAAGTAAATAACGGACTATTGTGGACCATAAAGTGGAAAAAAAAATATTCTTTATCATAGCACAGTTGCCAACCAGGGTTATTATAGCTAACTAAAACTGCAACTGAAAGGAAAATTAAAACAAACAAACAAATACACAAATAAATCTGATTTTAATCTAGTTCAATTTAATGTATTAAAATAACAAATTATAAATAAATAAATAAATAAATAAATAAATAAATAAAGCTAAAATGACAAAGGAATTTTCCCCCAATATATTGGATTCAATCTAATATATATAGCCTATTCATTATTTAATGAATATTAAAACATATATATAAAAAATATTTTAAATCTATAAACATTATTTGTAGGCTGGTCATTTTTAATTGGGAACACCACAAGTGTAACAAGGTGGGGGGAAAAATCCAAGAAAGTACATTAACTAGCATTTTTGGGAAAACGAAAATCCTTTCTGGCTCCAGAAATGACCAGAACACAACATGAGGGTTAAAATAACATTACTGTTCCAGTAAAATATACAACCTTATGAAATCTGATGATCAACAACAAAAAATGTATGTTTTAGTTTAAATTATTACACTCATTTGTTGTTGATCATATCTGATCATATGTGATAAAAACGATGAGATTGCAAAACCTAAGAACTTTATCTGAGAAAAACATTTAATCTGAAGTATTCACAAAAGAAAACAGATGTTTTAAAAGTGCTGTTTCTACATTACATCAACAAATAATGTATGTTAATTATACACCAGCCTCCATATGAGTCTCATCAAGCTCCTCTGTGGCCTTCATCTACCTTCCCGTTCTCACCCTCAGGTTTTCCTCCAGTCCAGAGATCAGCACAGTCCTGATCTAAACCGTGATGTGGGAAGCGCTTCAACTGGTCCAGAGTCAGAGCTTTAGACATCATCTTTTAATATTTTCATTTAAACATCACCTCCAAAGTGTTGGAAAGCTCAGCGCTCTCCGATACAGTATCCAAACCCATGAACAGCTGGCCTACTGACGCCATCTTTGGCACCGGGGAGCCGAGTGACAGAGTGCATTGTGGGTAATTAATGAACCGTGTTAGAAAAAAGGCATTTTTGCTGTGCGTGGCGAGAGCTACATTCATCACCTCAGAAACAGAGGAAGCATATGCAGGAATGTGTTGCAGACACAGACAGTCCTAATTAGCACATGGCACATGATGTATCGGGATGACGGGCAGAGTGCAGCTTGACTAGTTTGCGGTTAGTTCGCTTCTCTGTCTGCGGTCGTACATCATCAGTGTGAGCCAGACGCCGCTGTCTGCCTGCGAGCCTCACGATCCACTGACTCGCATGTGACGTCAACGAGCCGCATCCTGATCCACCCAGAGCCCTGGAGTATAGCAGTACGGAGCATGAGCTGTGCTATTTTTAGGGCTGCTTCCTCATGTTAAGAAAAGTTAATTCCTCCTTTTAAAATGCAGCGATCATGCCACAAGACACAGAAAATAGAACTTGGAATATAATTATATTACATCCCCAGAGCTGGGTAGATTACTTACATTTACATTTAGTAATTTAGCAGACGCTTTTATCCAAAGCGACTTACAAATGAGGACAATAGAAGCAATCAAAACTAACAAAGAGCAACAATATGTAAGTGCATATGACAAATCTCGGTTAGCCTAAGCCAGTACACGTAGCAAGGACAGTAAACAGTATTAACAGCAATGATTATATGTTGCGATCAAACTTATAGCAAAATTTGGCAGAGTTGGTCATCTCAGATCTTTGTAAGGGTTGGGTCTTTTACACTTTTAACTACCTCTTTTAGCATAGCTAATTTAGAAGTTTCATCTGGTCTTGTTGAAACATATAGTTGAGTATCATCAGCATAACAATGGAAACTGTATTATAACTGTATATAATCCTGTATTTTCTAATAATATTACCAAGGGCCAACATGTATATGGAAAATAGCAGAGGGCCTAGGACAGATCCTTGTGGCACTCCATACTCCATACAGAGACCTCCATACTGGCGATAACTGAGATGATTCCCAAAGTGATAACGATCGGGCAGGTAGGATCTAAATCATTTTATAACCATTGTAATTTTTGGAATCTGATTACGTAATCCAGATTACATGTAATTAGTTACTACCCAGCTCTGTACACCCCCGAACTTCTCTTCATTTGGTATTCAAATAAAACAGCCAACGGCAAGTCTCCAGCAGCAGATGTTTGAGTTAGAAGTTGTTGTTTATATTAAAATTACAATGTGCACTTTGGCTCTAGCATGACACTGGCCTAATAGGAGACAAGAGGAGACCAATAACTACAGCTCTTCCTTTTATTGCACAAATTTGTCATATTTCTACAAATATATAAAATTTATCTGATTTCAGGTAAAAACCATAGACACTTAATGAAGTCGCACAGACTGTCTTTTAGCGACGAACCATTGAATTTACAAAACTATTATAAGAAAACTGAAATCAGGTGATGTTGGCAGTTTAATACTGTACATGTTCTGAATCACTGGTTAAAACAAAGGATTAGCAGTGTGTCAAAAGTACCCATCACTAGTGGACAGTGTTGGGTAGATTACTTGTTACTGATTCAAAATTACAAAAAGAATAATCAAACTACATTTTGATTACTTTTAGATTACTTTTCACCCAATTTACGATAGTCTTGTACCAACTTGAACTAGTGCTGTGTGTTTTCTACCTCTGAAACTAGAAGAAAACATCATGGAAACCATTTAAAACCCAATTCCCCGTACAGATATGTGGGTGACGTAAGCGCTGGTGGTGATGGTGAAGAAAGTGACAGTGTGTTTGTGGTTTGTGAGGCGATTACTGAGCTATAATAATTAAAATAGGTCTTAATGACACAGGCTGAGATGATTCCCCGCTGACTTGCACAGGATAAATATTTAATTATTCACTCTAATTATAATGAGATTCCAATGTGCCAACCACTACTCGTCCTGCTTCAAACAGGGATCTGTTAACCTATAGGCTGTGCGTTCTAGAGGAGATAACACCAATCAAATGATGTCCTACTGATGCAGCTTTTTGCATTTGCTATTACACCGAGTGGATGAAGTGAAGGAGAGCCGGTCTTCCTGATCATCTCGATGTGCATAAATATAAGTGTAGCAGAGCCCAAATTAGCATTTATATCAAAGTGAAGTCAGATTCTTGAGGGAAGGAGGAACAACTGTCTTTAAGACCCTCTTTAAGTGTCATTTACAACTTAAACAGCACACAAGTCAGAGTAAAACCTTATTATAGCTTTAAATCACAATACTGATAACAAATATAGTGTCATTAGTGGTTCTTCTTGTAAAAAAAAGTACACGTTAGCATATTACAAATGTACAAGGACATTGCATGTTTAATGCATTCAGCCTTGTTGAACTTCAGAGGGTTCTTGACACACACGTAGGACTTTATATGTAATTCATAATTACTTCTATTGTCTTAACAGAAATTCAATGCAGCTTGCTTTCATGCTTACATATTACATGTCATAAGACATGATGCATATAATATGATTAAAAAAGCTTTATAGCTACACACACACACACAGACACACACAGACACACACACACACACACACACACACACACACACACACACACAGACACACACACACACACATTTGGGATTACTGAACATTTTTTACATTAGTTTTATATATTATATTATATTCAAGTTTTGCTTATAAGATTTGAAATACAATACAAGTGCATGCTGATTACAATTAAGCACACTTTTTAACAAGACACCGTACCAGAAATGTCTTTCATTCATATATATGTTTATATTTTAATGTGCACATATTACTAAATAATGTTTGTCAGTGATGTATACAAGCGTAACTCAAGTGCGTTTTCCAGTGCAGTGTTTCATGTTGTCCTCTGGAAGACAAAACCCAGACTAACAAATGGACGAGAAGCTGAAAAAGAGCAGTTTGTGGACAGTTATGTAAACATATTAGTCAAGTTGTTTCAACCGCCTTGCTGTTTCCGCCCAGGGAAAACACACACACACACATACACACACACACACACACACACACACACACACACACACACACACACACACACACACACACACACACACACACACACACACATGCTTCCGCACAGGGACATCTGGAGGACTGATATGAAATCCCAGTTCAATTTCTTCTCTTTCAGCCGTGTGGTTATCTTTGGGGGTTGTGGTCATTATGGGAGGTTCTAGCATCATTATTACAATTCATATCCTCAGCAGCTCCCGGCCTCTTTAATCACAGGGTTGTGCCCTGACTGCCTCGTCTTCTTTTAAAACTCCCTTAAAGGTGCTATCTGATTTTTGTCCAGGTGTACAGTTCTTGATTAGCTGACGCTGCGAAAGTGGAGACCTCATCAACATTGAGGGTCCAGAGAACAGATGGGAGGCTGATGTAACGACTGCAGTGGTAGCACTTTCCTGCAAGATATCTGAGAAAAACACATACATTTAGAACTTCAATAAGTTCAGAGGGATGCTAGCTTAAGATAATTTATCTTTCATTATTTTAAAAAAGTAAGTTGTTCTAATTTGGAAAAGTCATGGAAGAGGGCGTTTATGTAATATAAAAAAAATAAATAATAATAATAATAATAAAAAAGAATGCGTTCAGCACTTAATCAACAAGAGAGAGCGATGATATGTGACTAAATATTGCTCTCATTTAAAAAAAAAATAAAATTAAAAATTTAAAAATAAACAAAACTGTCAGGCAGTTTAACTTATGGTTTGACACAGTCTCTATAGTTTTGTTGTCCATAATTGTGTAAATTTAAGCTTATATTGCAGGCAAATGAGATTCTACTTTCCACAAATGTAAGAGTCTTGAGAGAAACTCAGTGCTTATGTGAATGCATGGTAAGACGGGATGTACAGTATAATATGGTTAAACTGGATAGCTACATTATATTATTTTGTGGTCTTATTGCACATTTGTTTTATTATTTTTACTTCATTTTTCATTAAATTTGAGACATATAAGGTTTGAGTTGCACTAAAAAAACTTTCAGTCCAAAAGGTGCAGAAGCCACAGTTGTGCACTTTGCAGGTTTAGTGGCTGAACCATAAGATTTTTATTTTTTTACATAGCATTTGAAATATTTGAGATATCCGCATGATGCATGACATGCTGTGTCTCTTCTAAGACTGTGTAGGTAAACAAGATAATTTTGCAAACAGCAACTCATTTTTTCTTTAGTTTGCATGAATGTTAAATAAATGCCAAGTGGATTATACAGATGTACTGTATTAGACACAGACCATAACATGTCTGCTTTTTAATTTATTAATCTATTTTTCCTTCTGCTTTCTATGAAGTATTAAACATAACTTATGAGATATCTGATATCTTGCATGCTGCATTAGGGGGCTTCAAGGACTTGTGTAATTGTGCAAAGAATATTGTTTTGGTGTTTGAGAGAAAACTCAAGTGTCTGTATATGTGCCATGGTTATTGACATGGTTTTTTACTATTATTATGCTTAATTTGTCATGAAACATTTATGAAATTTAAAGCATATGAGGTTTGAGATCCACTAAGATTTGTATCTAAGTGATGCACATTTGTAACAAAATAAGCTGGATTTGTGCACCTCGCAGCTAGGTTTAATGAAAATTGAAAAATTTGCTCAAGGATTAGACAAATCTATGTAATTGCATTCAGACGTAACATAAACATGATAACTTTTCAGAACATGGTTTGGTAAAAGCAGCTTAATTTGAACCAGAACGAACTGAATGAATCAGTCTAGTGTGTTTTCCAAATGGTTTTAGTCATCTAGTTAACCAGCCACTGCATGGCTAGAGTAGAAGCAGCCGACCGCATCTCCTCCATTATCTCTGTTTAAATTGTAATCCGCTCCACGAACCTCGGGTGGATTAATGAAGCATCGTGAGCCAATAAGTTGGCAGTGGCAGCCGAAGAGCGGCGGTCACCGTCAGCCATTCATTCGCTCAGCACAGAGTTATTGCTGCGAGACGCACATGAAATCAGTGTAATATCTGCAGTTACAGTGAGATGCCTGATAACTCGCATAATAACCAGATTAGCAATATGTCACACTAAGCTGTTGGCAAAAGGCTGGGGAATTGGGAAGATTCTCCATTCCTACGGAAATGAGGAGGCTTTAAATAGAAAATGTTGGAACTCAATTTATCTTGTGTTAAGGGTGAGGATTGTGTCTCTCGCAAAGCAGGCTCATTTATCGACTCGACTGTTCGTCTGCCGCTCGAAGGCCTGAAATGCTCGTCTGTATGTTTTATTTCCTTCAGGGTTTCTGCGGGTCTTAAAAGTAGGCTATCCATTTGTCCTTCCACAAGTTAAGGCCTTAGATCTTAAACTGAGTCTTAAATTCATAGAGTAATGACATTAAATGTTGCATGTATTGTAATCTTTGTCAGCATTTTTTCCCCCCAATATGAATATCTTAAACATAACATTTTTCCTTTTGAATAGTTTATTTTTTATGTTACTTTATCATAATTCAGTTCATTTTAATATATTTTTTAGAAAACCAGACTTTTTCAGGTTTCTGTGGGGCTTAAAGTTCTGTCTTAATTCACCCTTCAACAAATTTTGACATTTAAAGGTCGTCATTTGGGGCAGAAAAAAAGTTAAATTCATAAAGGCATAGCATTAAATGTTGCATGCATTGCAAAAATCAAATATCTTCCTCAGTATTTTTGTCTTGTTTTCCAATGTATCTAAAAATACTTAAATCAAGACACATTTACTGGGGATGCAACATAAAACAAAGAAGTCTTGTTTTCTGAGAAATTGAATAAAATCGAGTTCATGTTAGAAAAATGAACAAATATCTGTTACTGGAGTATGAAAACTTTTTTTTTTTTTTTTTTTGAGCCAAAGGGCAGATATTCTTATTTTAACCATGAACTCACTTCATTGTGTCAACTTTTCTCAGACTTCTCATTTTCTTCATCATTTTGCTTCTCAAGTAGGACTATATATCTTGATTAAATAACATTTAGATATTTGCACCGGAAAACAAGACAGAAATCACTTTTTTTTTTTTTTCGCAGTTTAAGCAGAATCTACAGTAAAAGCAATTTTCATATTCTAGTTAAGCCATTAATTTTGTAAACAATTAAAAAAGTAATTGGACTTGTATTTTCTAACTTTGTGTTGCTAATGTAACTCATTGTGTTCTGATTGTATATCTACATCGAGAGAACATATTGAAGTATTGTGTTTCCTTCAACTTATTCCTTAAGCTTTATTTAATTGGTCTAATAAAGGTTTTTAAGCACTCTTAAATTCACCTTCTGCATGGACTCATGAGAAACATAATGAATCACTCCTTTTTCTGACATCCTAATGTGGATTTTTGAGGTCAATGCAAAGGTTAAAGCTGCACAGGACATCCTGCATTTTAATTTTAAGGTTATTTTTGTCCTCAGAACAAAGCTGCGGCAGTTTTTGACCTGCAATAATAAAAACAGCTCCATTTTGAACGGCGAAACAAACAGTCAGCCTCAGAATTGGATTCTAGTTGGAGCTCTGCAATTTGGAGAGTAATTACCTTGATGTTTGTAGCGAGGATATTTGCCACATGGAAATTGCCACCCTTTATATGCATGACCCCTGTGAGGCCGCTCTCGCCGGCGACTCGTTCACACTTTAAATAATTCTCATTACCCAGCTGCCAAAGTCGCAGGTTATTTGAGCGTGAGAATATATGCTACACGGCTAGTGCTAAGAGCTGTCCGATTTTTCTCTCACGTCTCTGGGACGTTAGATTAGAGTTAATTACATAAAACTACGAGTTTGAACAGTATTTCCTAATCTGGATTAAAGGTGGGATCAAAACTGCTGCTGTTGCTCTAATGAATGCGTATCCAAACTCCAGTGAACGTTTCTCCACAAACTTTGCTGAGATACAACAAATATTTGCTAATGGATGCAGAAATTAGTCTATTGTATTTTGTATCTGGAGACTGACTAACACACATTGCTAATTGTACTCTAAATACTGCTATCGTTAATTAAACATAGAGCTGCGTTTGTTTGTTATTTGAAGTTCAATAGATCCGACAGCTAGAACACACTGTTTAATGCTCACACAACAGAGATTCATTGTTGTGTTTAGTTTGCATGAGCGTTAAACAAGTGCCAAGTGGATTATACAGAGAATGCCATTTAGATATACTGAATTAGACACTGATCTTAATGTAGCTGCGATTGTTAATCTATTTTTGCTTCTGTATGAATTATTTAACATAGCTTTTGAGATATTTGAGATCATGATGCATGTGAGATCTTGATTGTGTAATTCTATGATTATTTTGCAAGTAAAAGAGACGCTGATTTCCATGAATTTTAGGCTCTTGAAAAATGAATAAAACAGCGAAATGCAAACTCAGAATATGATGCAAAACTTCTATGATTAAATATGCTGAATAACACAGATATCCTTTATGTATTTAATTCTATTTTTAACCAGTGTCTTTGTTGCTGACCTTCGATGATCCGGTTTAACCATATTAATAAGCAAAAATGACTAAGATAAACATAACATTTGTTTAATTGATTTTTTATTCCTTCTCCCGTGTCCTATTCTTCATGCAATCCAGAATAGCAGCACAGCTGAAAGGTTTGTTTGAGTTTCTGAATTAACATTTCCTTCAGCCTGAGGATGATTCATTTCACTTTTGGTTTGAAAGGGCTTTTACATTTGCCAAAAATAAACCTTTTTATATTAAAAACAAACAAGCAAGCCCTGCCAAGATTTAAAAAGCAACACAAAAGTAACATAGCACATTACTTTCCATAAAAGTAACTAAGTAATGTAATATGGATCAACACTGCTGATCATAACATACTTGTTTTTTAATCTATTCACTTTTGCTTCCATATTAATTTAAGATAACTTTTGCGATATCCACACAATGCAAGTCAGCATGAGTTTTAGGATGCGCTAAAAGGGTTTTGGATGCATGTGTGGCAGATTTGTACCAAAAGAAGTTGGATTTCTGCAGGTTTAATGACTGAACTAGTTTGACTTGGAGAATTTGCTAGAGGATTAGACAAATCCATGCTACTTAATTCAGATGTAGCTTAAAATATGCACACTTTTCATTTAGACAGTGATCATAACATACTTGTTTTTTTAATTATGTAACATAAGTTGGCATGAAGATCTGTGTCAGCCAATGAAGTGCATGTCATGGCGTGGCGTGCTGGGACAGATGTTCTCTCTGGGGGACGGAGGAGAGGAGACGAGAGGTGCATGAGCATCGGCTCCTGAATGCGCCGGCTGTAATTGTTGCATGTGTCGTATGAATTCCCCTCTGAGTTCTCTGTTTCTCTTGGGTTTTTTCCTCTCTCTCTGCCATCACTGCGGGAATCGAGCCAAGCCTGCTCACTGCAGACCAACAAAAAAAGCACAAAAAAAAAGAAAACCAGCCACCGAGTCCCTGTCAGTCTGGATGAGATCAGAATCGATGTTTTGTGGTACAGATCATTAGCCATTTAGACAAGTGTGTCGGGACATTCTTCTTGATTTTGAGTCGAAGGTTGAAGTGTTTTGGCTCCTAATGTGACCGCAGTTATCTTGTGCTTGCATTTCAATTTCACACCTCGTCCTAAAAGCATTTTACGGCTGGCCGCAGGTTTCCAGAAGGAAAGATAAGGTAAAATGAGAAATTAGCCTGGGGAGGAAGCAGAGGGATATAACGATCAGGTAACGTTGTTTTGTTTTTGGTAATGTTTTGTTTTTTTCTGAAAAAGAAAAGCTCTGTTTACTTTAGTCAGAATATATGATCTTTTTTTCCCTTCAGTAAAATTTGAGAATCAACAAAAAAAATAAAAAAAATAAAAAAAGAATCAAATCAATCATGCTGTTTTGCCTTTTCTTCACAACATCAAAAGCAAAACATGATTTGACTCAAGGGAAAATAAGACAAAGCCAAAGTTTCTCTTCTGTTTGTGAGTTTTATTTATGCTGCCCTTTCTTTCTTTCTTTCTTTCTTTCTTTCTTTCTTTCTTTCTTTCTTTCTTTCTTTCTTTCTTTCTTTCTTTCTTTCTCAAGTAACCACTGGTGTCTGAACGGTTGAAATCTCGCAGCAGGAAATCATCCTCTAAATTAGATTACAGATCAAGGCTTGTGAGAGACAGCAGCATCATCAAATTATCCTCCAGTCTGTAAGATCCACTGACAGCTTAAAATTGGATATATCGCTCAAAACAGAGCAGCCACCTTTAATGAAACTGATACACAAATCCAATTAAATAAGCA
Organism: Cyprinus carpio; assembly: GCF_018340385.1. Classification (NCBI taxonomy): domain Eukaryota; kingdom Metazoa; phylum Chordata; class Actinopteri; order Cypriniformes; family Cyprinidae; genus Cyprinus; species Cyprinus carpio. The sequence continues at coordinate 1,047,948 of NC_056614.1, forward strand.
TAAATTCATATAAATACAGGGGCTTTTATAGGCTTTAGAGGTGGACAGGTCTGTTGTGATGGAAAAACAGGCTTCCTGTAAAACACTGTTGCAGACATTTTATGGTGTACTGCACATAAAAAACAAACAAACAAACAAACAAACATGAAACTCAGACAAAATTTTAGAGACCAAGTTGTCAAATTGAAGTTTAGTTCGTGGTGTGGACTTGTATATGCTATAGTAGTAACTCTTTAAATACATGCACCCATTACTGTTGAAATCAGTAGGGTTTTTTTATTGTTAAATAAATTATTACTTTTATTTCTTTAAGAATGCATTAAACTGATCAAAAGTGACAGTAAAGACATTTATAATGTTACAAATGATTTCCATTTCAAATAAATGCCGTTTTTTTCTTTTTCTTTTTTTTTTTTTTCTTTCTTTTCATCTGTGAATCATGGAAGATAAAATGTATCACAGTTTCCACAAAAATATTGTGCAGCACAACTGTTTTCAACATTGATAATAATCAGAAATATTTCTTGATCATCATATTAGAATGATTTCTGAAGATCATGTGACACTGAAGATGAGTATTTATTTATTTGTATTTTTTTTTGAGTAAGTTTTTACTGTTTATTTTTTTTTTTTTTTTTTTTTTTTTTTTTTTTTTAATAAAAAAAATAAAATAAATGCAGCCTTGGTGGGCAGAAGAGACTTCTTTTGAAAACATTTAAAAAACAAAACAATACAAAAATCTACTTAAAATTGATCCAAAACTTTTGTATGGTAGTCTATTTAAATGCTATTTTATATAATAGTATATAAAATATTGTTAAAAGTAATTTTATGTATATATCTGTACTAGGAATGCATGGTTCTATAAATACCTTTTTTTTTTTTTACCATGGTTTTCAGTTCAGTTCGGTTCTGATGGCTCCTCACATTAGTGTTTTTTTGCAATTAAAAAATGTGATTTTTTTTAAAACAATTAACATTCAAAACTCCTGTACACTTCTGTACACTGGAGAGAACAAAAACATGGATTATTATGTCTACTTAAAATGTCTTTTGAGAGAAGTATTATTTTTCCTATTTTAATTATTTTATTTTATTTTAATTTATTTTATTTTTGACAATTTTGAGTGCTTTAAATGAACGCATTTAATGTCTTTTTCATTCATACTGGAAGCCAGAGGGCGCCCTCGTGCAGAAACTCCAAATATGCCTCACAAAAAGTAACAGAACTTTTATAATGCTTCAGGAAATCCCTAATATGGATAAAGGCTTCCAGCTCTTGCTGTGACTGAATAAAAAGATAGAAATGTTTTGAATGATGAAACAAAGACAATAAACACTTGACTGTGACAATATATAGTTTATCTGTGTTCTTCAAGCCATCTCAGATATTTTCAAAATGATGTATATTTGTAATCCATTGCTTATCAACATAGCCTTTATTAAAGTATAAAACATATTTTCAGCCTCATTCTGTGATAAGCCACATCAGATCACAAAAGGAAGTTATTACAAATATTTGACTGATGTTTTGGAGTATAAACATGTTACAATGTTTTCTTTTGTTGGACAACAGTTTTAGAAATGCTTCTGATTACAAGTCTTTACAGCGGTAGATGTTTGCTGTGTGTTTCTTCTTCAAATGCACGTTATAAGCAGGGAGGCACACAAACTCATGGACACAAAACTGAGACAATTCTGAGAGAAATAAAATGCATGGAAATTATCTAAACAAAACTGAAAAAAAAAAAAAAAAATGCAGTTCACAAGCGTGTATTGAACCATGGATGTTGTACTGAACGGTTCAATATTATACTGAGAATTGTGGCATCCCTGGTATATACTATATATAGTGGATTACTTGATTATATTTTGAAGGGCTCTAAAAAGGGTTAGTTCACCCAAATATAAAAATTATGTCATTAATGACTCACCCTCATGTCGTTCCAAACCCATAAGACCTCTGTTCATCTTCGGAAAACAGTTTAAGATATTTTAGATTTAGTCCGAGAGCTTTCTGTCCCTCCATTGAGAATATATGTACGGTATACTGTCCACGTCCAGAAAGGTAATAAAAACATCTTCAAAGTAGTCCATGTGACATCAGAGGGTCCGTTAGAATTTTTTGAAGCATCGAAAATACATTTTGGTCCAAAAATAACAAAAATGATGACTTTATTCAGCATTGTCTTCTCTTCCGGGTCTGTTGTGAGCGCGTTAATAGCATGCAAAAACTGATATTTTTTCCCATATATTGACACTAGTACAGGCTTTAGGACTGTTTGTGTTCTGTCGGCTCCGTCAGCCAAGCAGTGTAACTTTCTTGCAGTTCCAGAGTGATTAGTCATATGCCATTTACAGCTGAGATGATTGGCTCCAAATAATAATAATAAATAAATAAAAATGGCAGCAGAATTGAACACTTTAATGAAATATGAGTGTATTTCTTGCAAGCGGCGCCAAGAGGAGCACTAAGGCCAGTTAAACGATCAAGAAAAACGTGGCTCTCCACACCATGCTCTGAACACGTCAGTCAAAAAAGAGTGTTTGGTTCTCCCTGAGGTAATTTAATACAGCAAACAGAATGACAGAGTTACACTGCGTTTACACACTCTCCCTCCCACACTCGTTCAGCTCTCCTTCTCTTGCTATTTTTACTCCGCTAATAAGAATTCATGGCAGGGAGGCACTTTCTCCTGAAACAATGTGTGCAGAATGGCCAGGCTGCGAGAATAACAGCCGGAAAGATAAACAAAAGTGATTAATTGCTGTGAGACCTTGCCTGAATGTGAGCAAAACCCTCATGTATCACAGGGCATTCCAATTCATATTCAGGAAAAAAGCACCAGTTTCTGCTGCTCTCCGCAGTTTCTTTGTGCGAGAGCTTGGTCACTATCACGGTCTTTGATGTGGAGGGCTTCAGGGTTCACACACAATAAGCTCTGCCTATCTCGTGCTCTCAGGGATATGAATCCACGAAGAGCGTCGAACGAGGCCCATCATTTTTCTCAACCAGGAGCTCATGTTCTCCAGAGAGCACTTGGAATGATTTCGGTTTGTCGAACGCATCTTCGTTACATGTTAACTTATAATTTCCCATTAGAAACTGAGAATGCATTTGCTCGTGGGTGATATCACACACTTGAGTTGAGTTTGATTTGATGATAACTGAATTCTGCCATAAAGCGACATTGCTTTTGTTAAAAGTCCCGCCTGGATTTGGTTTAGACATAAATTTGCCATACTGCTCCTGTGCACTCGTTGAAATTAATCCTGAGACGCAGCTTTACACTCATAAAGGTTCTTTACTGCAATTGATGGTTCAAATCTTTTCACTAAAGGTGCCTTATAGAAGGACGAGGTTCTTCAGAATAGGGCTAGGCAATGAACTATATATCAAGATTGCGATGAAATGTATGTGGATAACAATTATAATCTCTAGGTATTTTGACTTGATATGGATGAATCTAAGAAGGTGACGACAGCAGCCAGTCAGTGCATGTTTTTAATAGTGTTGGGTATTGTTGGGTAATTTTACATGCAAGTATAGCCGAAATCACAGCACAACCATTGTCTTAATCATATGTGTATTTCATTTCATTAGACAATGTTGTGAATAGCATTTTAGTGCAGATTAATATCTTTGAGAGCTGGTTATGTATTCCTAATGGATCACGTTTCAGTTATTATAATATTTATTCCATTGTCTGACAACAGAAACATTAAGATATAATAATAAAAAGTTTTATTGAGAATTTGGCTGCAATAAAATGCGGTACGTGAGCACAGGGAGGCAAGACAATACGACACACTTACGTAATGAATATGCTAATTAGCATATGATGTCATCTAGCTACATTTAGTGACTTTTCAGGCGGGGTTTAGCTACTTTCCATTAAAAGAAGTTGGCAACACTGGTTTAGGGACCAATTCCCACTATTAATTAGTTGCTTATTAGAATTCCTATTATTAATATATTGACTGTTAATTAGCACTTACAGGTGCATCTCAATAAATTAGAATGTCTGAAAAAAAATGTTTCAGTATTTCAACTCAAACTGTGAAACTCGTGTATTAAATAAATTCAGTGCACACAGACTGAAGTAGTTTAAGTCTTTGGTTCTTTTAATTGTGATGATTTTGGCTCACATTTAACAAAAACCCACCAATTCACCAATCTCAACAAATTAGAATATGGTGACATGCCGATCAGCTAATCAGCTCAAAACACCTGCAAAGGTTTCCTGAGCCTTCAGAATGGTCTCTCAGTTTGGTTCACTAGGCTACACAATCATGGGGAAGACTGCTGATCTGACAGTTGTCCAAAAGACGATCATTGACACCCTTCACAAGGAGGGTAACCCACAAACATTCATTGCCAAAGAAGCAGAGTGCTGTATCCAAGCATGTTAACAGAAAGTTGAGTGGAAGGAAAAAGTGTGGAAGAAAAAGATGCACAACCAACCGAGAGAACCGCAGCCTTATGAGGATTGTCAAGCAAAATCCATTCAAGAATTTGAGTGAACTTCACAAGGAATGGACTGAGGCTGGGGTCAAGGCATCAAGAGCCACCGCACACAGACGTGTCAAGGGATTTGGCTACAGTTGTCGTATTCCTCTTGTTAAGACACTCCTGAACCACAGACAGCGTCAGAGGAGTCTTACGTGGACTAAGGAGAAGAAGAACTGGACTGTTGCCCAGTAGTCCAAAGTCCTCTTTTCAGATGAGAGCAAGTTTTGTATTTCATTTGGAAACCAAGGTCCTAGAGTCTGGAGGAAGGGTGGAGAAGCTCATAGCCCAAGCTGCTTGAAGTCCAGTGTTAAGTTTCCACAGTCTGTGATGATTTGGGATGTAATGTCATCTGCTGTGGTTGGTCCATTGTGTTTTTGAAAACCAAAGTCACTGCACCCGTTTACCAAGAAATTTTGGAGCACTTCATGCTTCCTTCTGCTGACCCAGCTTTTTGAAGATGCTGATTTCATTTTCCAGCAGGATTTGGCACCTGCCCACACTGCCAAAAGCACCAAAAGTTGGTTAAATGACCATAGTGTTGGTGTGCTTGACTGGCCAGCAAACTCACCAGACCTGAAACCCCAGAGAGAATCTATGAGGTATTGTCAAGAGGAAAATGAGAAACTAGAGACCAAAAAAATGCAGATGAGCTGAAGGCCACTGTCAAAGAAACCTGGGCTTCCAGACCACCTCAGCAGTGCCACAGACTGATCACCTCCATGCCATGCCGAATTGAGGCAGTAATTAAAGCAAAAGGAGCCCCTACCAAGTATCGAGTACATGTACAGTAAATGAACATACCTTCCAGAAGGGCAAAAATTCACTAAAAAGTTTTTTTTTTTTTTTTTTTTTAAATTTAATTTACATTTTTTTTTGGTCTATTGAAGTATTCTAATTTGTTGAGATAGTCAATTGGTGGGGTTTTTGTTAAATGTGAGCCAAAATCATCACAATTAAAAGAAACAAAGACTTAAACTTCTTAAGTCTGTGGGCATTGAATTTATTTAATACAAGAGTTTCACAATTTGAATTGAATTACTGAAATGAACTTTTCCACGACATTCTAATTTATTGAGATGCACCTGCATAAAGCACATATTCTGCATGAGCATATTCTACATACCTAATCCTAGCCAATACCTAAACTTAACTTCCTTACTAACTATTAATAAGCAGCAGATTAAGAGTTTATTGAGGCAGAAGTCATAATTGGACATTAAAATCAGGGCCGGCTCCAGGCATGGGCAGGGTTGGGCTGAGCCCACCCAATCAGAACTATAGGTAAAGATTGTGTTAATCTTTTTATGCAGTGATTAAAAGCAATTTGAAGCGGACTGTATTTTGAGATGTTTAATAAGAGCTGAAGATTGCCCCAACAATCATAAAATAACATCAGTAATTTCATAATTTTTCTTTTATTAGCTGAAAGCAAAGGTGTGCTACAGTCTGTTGTGGAAAAAGGCGATCTGACAACGAGTGAAAACGAGTGAAAACGCAATATCAGTGTGCGAATTACAGGAGTTTTAATACGTGAAAATGTACCTTAGCCTTCCTCTGAAATTACCTGAGCAGTTGAATTATTTTTCTAGAAAACCTTGCTTATTCACTAACGTGCATTTACTGCATGGAAGGGTACAAGAACAAAGTATAAGTGTTTAAAATGCATGTATACAGTTCAGTTGAAAGCTTACCCATTTTGACTTGCTGCCTGCTCAATCTGCCTTCGTTACTATATAGCAACAGTCGGCTCAGGTAAAAGTAAAAACTGTTGCATTTTAAGACGTTTTAAAATCTACATTTTGCTTGTCAGAAATACATGCTTGGTTTTAATGTTACTTTAAGTTGAGGTAGAATATTGTGTTCACGTACCCCAGTTTGAGAACCACCGCTCTATGGCATCGCTGTGAAAACCCACCATTTCGACTCTTTGTTTTTAAGAGTGTGCAGTCTGTGTTTTGCGCACATATTGGAAGATGATCGAGTTCTCGGCCTTAAGACCGAGTTCAGATGCACAAAACTCGCCTGAAGCAGCTCCTGTCCTCACAAACTCCACATGCTCTTTTCCAGGATTCAGCAAACAGGCCAAATCCAAACATTATCCGCTGCTTTCCCAAAGACCAAAGGATGTTCTGCTGTCTCTCCCAGGAGGACAAAACTGCTGCAAGACTTCTTTTATACTTCTTTTTGCCCTAGACATCTGCTGCTGTGTACATGAGAAACACTTCAACTCTTATCTTTACATAGAATATAATTTCAAAAAGGACAAAGATGATGTTTGATTGTATTGGATGGCCTGAATGCTTAAGCAGACCTTTCTGGATGTGGCAATAAATAGATGCATAAATAAATAACAAACACCTTTAAAATCACCAGAAGGATGCTCGTCGCAATCCATTATTTGCTGTGTAATTAGCACTGAATTTTAATTGCTCAATTAGGCCGATGGTACTGTCTGTGGCTTTGAAATTGAACTAATCCAGCGGATAAATTAAAGTTTGCTTTGGTTTTAATGCAGTGCAATGTCTGACACAATATTTTCAACTTACTGTTTTATTTAGTGACTGCTGTGAGAAGAAGAGGCATCAGCATAATAACATTTAAGGATCCTAATCAAGCAATAGTGGCTTATCAGTCTGTGATATGTGTGATATTACAGGCTAGATAAGGTTAATTTTGTGAAACTTACATTTTAACTTAAATGTATATTTTTATTTGAGTTTAATTTTTAATTCATTTATAAAATTAATTTCATAATGTTATATTTTACAACTAATAATGTCATTATTTATTATTTATTATAGTTCCGTAATAATCACTTATAATTTCCACTCAAAACATGCAGAAGGGGATCCAGATGATGTGATTATTCCTATTCTAATGACTTAATTCAAAGCAGGATTTTAATACGAGGCACTGAGGCCGCTCCTCATGAATAAACAAACAGAGGCCGTGCACACAAATAAAACATTATAATAACAAAAAAGGCCCTATAAACAGAGGCGGCACACATGCATTATGGAAATTTGCTAATGAGCTTGCTCTCCGAAGGTTTGGGCGAATGACGAGCGACAGATCCTGATCACCTGTGTGTGCTGGATCTGATTCCCGTCTGATTCACATCTAGGTCAGCGCAGATGTGCCAAAAAACAAAATGATGGGGAAAATCATGTCATCGAGGACAAAGCTGAGAGCAGATGGAGAGCAGTTGCCATGGTGATGTGATAGCCACACCTGTGTGTGTGTGTGTGTGTGAGGAGAGAGAGACGGGCCGAACGAGATCCCGCAGGGTGTTGAGCTTGTACTGAATGCTTTCACTAGGCCTCATTTAACGCGTTATTCGAGTCCCTCATCTCTCCTAGGATCAAAACACGCTTTGCTGCTTCCAGAGACAAAACTTAATGCTTAATTATCACAATTTGGAACAGGGAAGATGTACGTGTGAATTAATAATTCATGCATGTGAATTATAGAGACCTGCTAATGAAATATTCTGTATTTGAAAGTCACCTGAAAGAGCTGTAGTCCTGAATGAGTTTGGCTCATTGATTAGCGATGATGTGTTAGTTACTGTACATGACAGCAGATCTACTGACCGACCTTCAGTCTGTCCGCTGACCAGATGATGCTTATTGCACACTAAATCATTTGGGAAGCACCTGCAAACAAAGTTGTGACGGAATCGGTGCTTTTGATGAGTAACGAATCGCTGGATTTGCTACTTTCTCCAGTTTGTGGTGTCAAATCTTTGAAAAACATTCAGTTTTGTTAGTCAACTTAGTCAATTATCTTGGCTAGTTTTGTTCATGAACTGACAGTGTTAGTATTTCAGTATCATTGACACACTTTTGATTTTAATGATTTTTTAAGTACTTTTTTTTTTGTAATTTTTATTAGTGTATCTGAAGTGTTTAAGTTTTGGTATATTTTCTTGTAGTTATTTTAGTCCTTAAACTTGTATGACTGTATTTATTTGGACACTTCTGATTTTGAGGATTAATATATTCATTTATTTTAATTTCAGTTTTTTGGTGTCACATCTTTGAAAAATATTCAGTTTTGTTAACTATATCTGTTAACTATATATGTTGATTTGATATATACTGCATTGTTTTTGAGTTGTGTCTGTGAAAATATATTATTAATATTAATGTTGGACTGACTGAAACGGTGATTAGTCTTTTTTTTTTTTTTTTTCAGTGCAAATAGTCACAAACTGACCACAAGTTTTATTTTAGTATCATTGATATATGCTTTTAGTTTCTGTTAATATTATGAATAAGATTTTTTTTTAGTTTTAAATAAGTTTTAGTTATAATAAGTTTTATTAAGTTGTTTTGGTACTTTAATTGAAAATAAGAAATGTTGTCTTGGCAACTAGCAAAAATAAAATGTTTTAATTTTTTGAAATATTTAATTTTATTTCAGTTAATGTTTATTTTATTTAAAGTGATTTTTATGGTTTTAGTTTTAGTTAAAGCTGCAGTACATAACCTTTTTTTTTTTTTGGTTAAAAATGATCCAAAATAATTTTTCGTGGAAGTACATAACCAGCCAGTGTTCAAAACTATTTCATCACCTTAGCCTGATTCACAACTGTAAGCTTATAATAATGTTTTGTAATTTGAGTGTTACTGGTAGGTTTTCGTGGGAAATACAAGCATGCTGCCGTTCATCTTTGCGTCATTATGTCATGCCTATAAACGTAAAGAAAGTCCCGGCTTGAAAACTCTTATTTGGGTCATATATTCCAATACAAGTCTAGAATCTGTGATTCCTAAGTACAGTATCCACACATTCACCTCAAAACATTATATTTATCCACGCTGAAGCCGTGACGGTGCACAACCCACATAAAGAAGATATTTCTGCAAATAACTGCAATTGCAGGTTTCATACAGAGATGGCGACAAAGAGGCAAAACTTACAGATTGCAGCTTTAATGATCGTTTTGTGACTGATAGTGCTTTAAAATTGTTTAAATGAATAGTTTGTCTGTTATTGTGGTATGTTGCAGTTGCAGATTAACCCACTCATAAATGTCACATAAAAACAACAGAAGTATTGGTAGCTGACTTTCCCTCAGTGTGTACATTGAAATCAGATGCTGCTTGTATTTTTGACCCTAAAATCTGTACTATTTTGAGAAATACTGAGTGTAAATGAAAGACCCAGTCGATGATGAGTGCTTTACCGTTTCATTTCACAATGTTTTCCCAAGCTAAACAAGCGTGAAGTGTCATTTGAATGAATATACAATATATAGAGGTCAGTTAAACTGTTGTGTGAACTGCTGTTGACTAAATAAATGTGAGAAAAGACTCGTTCTAGAGACCGTATGTGTGCAATCTCTCATATCTGTTATTGCGGTGCTGATTGTGCCATGAACTATTACTGCTACTATCATCACCACAGTGATAACATTAACATTTCCTCATCCTATTTTTTCACAAGACAGCGATTTTGTTCAACTCAAAAACGTTTTCTATCGCTAACCTTTCCAACCTGCACATGAAATACCTTAGCAATTGTTTTCAGTTAATTAAAAATAATTATGTGCTATTGTTCTGAATCATCCCCAATTTTCATGCACAAACAAATAGGGAAGATAATAATAATTATTTATATTTATGTGATATTGTTCTGAATTATTCCCATTTTTCATGCACGTGCTCTGGATTTAACCCATCCGAAGTGCACACACACAGAGCAGTGAACACACACACACTGTGAACACACACCCGGAGCAGTGGGCAGCCATTTTTATGCTCGCGGCGCCCGGGGAGCAGTTGGGGGTTCGATGCCTTGCTCAAGGGCACCTAAGTCATGGTATTGAAGGTGGAGAGAGAACTGTACATGCACTCCCCCCACCAACAATTCCTGCCGGCCCGAGACTCGAACTCACAACCCTTCGATTGGGAGTCCGACTCTCTAACCATTAGGCCACGACTTCCCCGTAAGATAGTGAATCATCCCCAATTTTCATTCATAAACAGATATGTAAGATAATAACATAAGATAGTTGCACTTAATTACTGGATAAACAGAAATATAACTGCAAAAGCTCAATTCATTAATTCTCTTTTAAGGGAGGGTGTGTGTGTAATAACCCGCCAGCAGAGTAAAAATCACGCGTGTGATCTCGTAACTACGGTGTTGTGATTGCAATCTTTAATGACTTCTGAATTTCAAACCTCTTTCCAGTCATCTAACATTTAAATCAATGCTGTTTTTCTCTTTAAAGTGAAGGAGAACTGTGGCTTTACAATGAGAGACTGCGAGTGTGAAATATTTATCATTTCATGGCACAGCAGGATGATTTTCTAACTATCCAAACCTTTAATGCTTTCTTCCAAGGACGACGATAACGTAAATTATGTATGAGTTGCAACAACTGTTTGGCCCATTCGGACTGAAGATCTAGATTGATGCAGGAGCAAGCTCTGGATGAAAGTTTACACTTTAAACACTTTATCAGAGTAAACAGTGTTGTTTTGGTTTGCTGCATTAAGGAAAAAAATAGCTTTTTTCCTTTTGTGAATGTCTTACTTGTTAGTTACTTTTGTTTTATTTGTTTAATGTGTGGATTAAAGTGTTAATTAAACCCTCTAGGCATGACTAAATACAATATATGATTTAGATGAATGTTGTAGCATCATCAAGATCTGCAAAGATCTGATTTGCTGACTTTTAAGCTCCTTGTGCTTCTATCATTGCAGCCAAAAATTACTAAATGTAAAAAAATTGAGAATAAAAAAAGTTTTTTTTTTTAATGAAAAATGCACAAAAATACTGTTTTCAAATTTTATATGAAACAAAATGTATTTTGCAAAACGTTTTACTTTAAAACTGTGAGAAAATCAAAGCCAGAAATCTAAAGTTGTGTTCCAAATTTGAAGTTGATATCAAAAAAAAAAAAAAAAGGAATATGCAATAATATTTGAGGATTTGTATATTCAGATCTGATATCCATGGAAGCTTATTTCTACTTTATTTATTTATTTATTTATTTATTTATTTTTAATATATATATAATATATATATATATATATATATATATATATATATATATATATATATATAACAAAAGGCTATAGCGACTTTTTATCTCATAATTCTGATATTTTGTCTAGGAGTTCTAAGAAAAAAAAAAGTCATAATGAAAAAGTGAAAGTGACGTGACATTCAGCCAAGTATGGTGACCCATACTCAGAATTAGTGCTCTGCATTTAACCCATCCGAAGTGCACACACACAGAGCAGTGAACACACACACACACTGTGAACACACACACCCGGAGCAGTGGGCAGCCATTTTATGCTGCGGCGCGCGGGGAGCAGTTGGGGGTTCGATGCCTTGCTCAAGGGCACCTAAGTCGTGGTATTGAAGGTGGAGAGAGAACTGTACATGCACTCCCCCCACCCACCAATTCCTGCCGGCCCGAGACTCGAACTCACAACCCTTCGATTGGGAGTCCGACTCTCTAACCATTAGACTCACGACTCCCCAAAATAATAGCAAAACATCAACTCGGAAGTGTAAGAAATAAATTCAGAATTCTGAATTTATGTTTCAAAATTCTTGCATTTTTCTTAGAATTGTGAGAAAAAAAGTCTGAATTATATAAAGTCACAATTGCATTGTTTAAATTGTTTTGTTCTGTGATAGAAACAGACTCATATAGATGTCTGGTAGGTAACGGCACTTTAATATCTTTGAGGCGTCTTGTATTCTGCAAATATTGCGAAGTACTCTATGAATGAATGCAGTGTGATAGATGTAGTTGCCAATTTGTAAACTTGTGTTAGTGTTCCTGTGGCTCAGCGGTAGAGCATTGTGTTAACAGTGCAAAAGGTTGTGGGTTTGATTCCCAGAGAACACATGTTAGGTCAAAAAATAAAAAAAGAATTGTTAGCCTGAATGCATTGTAAGTTGTTTTGGATAAAAGCATCTGCTAAATGTAAAAATTATCCATTTAGTCCATATATTTAAATAGTCAATAATAAGATTAATCAAAGATATGTTTAGGTAAAATCATCTTACTAGATTAATACTACATACTAGTTCTTAAGAAAATAGTACTCAAGAAAAATTGTTTTAATGAATCAATGCAAACTTTTCCAAGACTTCTATAGAAGGCAGTTGACACCTGAGAGTACAAACAATACAACAATGATGAAAAAATAAAATAAAACAAAATCGTAAGATCTTTATTTCTTGTCATTTTAAATCTAAAGCAAGTGCGACTTTGTTTTTTGAATCCGCGACTTTGCCTTAAAATGTGAATTTATGGTATTTCTTATTTTAAATATCAGCTCGCTATTACATTTTCTTGTCTTCCTGGGGTGAATGGATTTTAATAATAGAGTCTCTTACAAAATAAAAGTAAATTTTTAATAAAATAGTGTTGATCCCAGTCCATGCCTGGGCTGGAGACATTGGGAGATAATCAGGGATATAAATATATATATATGTATATATATATATATATATATATATATATATATATAAGTTTATATATATATATATATAGTAGTAGTATACTTTATTGTCCTCGAGAGGAAAATTGTTTTGGACTACAAAAATATATATGTATATATGTATATATATATATATATATTTTTTTTTTTTTTTTTTGGAGAAAATACGAATGCGTTTTAAAGGCTGAATAAATTGAAGTCTTTATTAATGTAAATCACACCTTTATTTGACCACAGGCAAAAACGGCAGCTCTTTGACGCTCAATAAACTCATTTCAGAGCATGACGTTTCTTAACTGTCTGTCATCTGTTTCTCTTCCATCAGATCCGGGTCTCTGCGGCTCACAGCAAGCAGCCACAGACTCAGTGTTTAGAGACGAGTCTTCAGAGTCTTCGGCCTGACACTGATGCACCTTTTGTCTTGTCATATGCAAATACTGCGGGTTAAGGGAGAAGCCAGTTTGAAGTGCAAATTGTAATTTAAGACTCCGGCACGACTCTTCTTCATCCGCTCCATTCCATTAATTACCTCTCCCACGGAGGAGAGAAACTTCATTAAAACACAGATAGGAAGAGAGCGTTAAGGAAAGACAGGGCTGCTCAAGGACACGCTAGAACAGGAATTAAAGTCTAATAAAGCATCGCGTGCAAATAGCTTTTTGCAGATCACAGCGGTCATGTGACCAGGACGTGCTTTCCTTGCATTAAGTCGAGTAGAGGTTTTTACACGTGTGTAGCCCTCAGACGAATACAGAGTGATTGTATAGTACTGGAGCCTGCATGAAGATTGCCATAAAACACACAGTAGAGTAGCTTTTAATAAAAGTGTAGATTAATTTTTTGTGTGTTTGCATTAGGTCAAAGACTCCATAATTGTGAAAAAATAGAAAAAAAAACTACAATTAAAGGAAGACAGAAGATAAATAAATAAACAAACAAATAAATAAAAACATCTAATTCAAAAGGTTACGCTTTATTAATAAGATCCTATTAGTTAGGGTTAGAGTTAGCCTAACCCTAATCCTACTGTTTAGAGATTTGGACTTGTAACCCAAAGGTCATGGGTTCGAGTCTTGGTACCAGTAGGGATTGTATGTTGGGGGAGTAGATGACCAGAGCTCTCTATGAGTCTCCATACTTGTCCACACGTAATTTCCCTTCCCTTCCCTTCCCTTCCCTTCCCTTCCCTTCCCTTCCCTTCCCTTCCCTTCCCTTCCCTTCCCGTCCAATACTGTACATTGGTTACATTATTTATTCATCTTTGTTAACATTATTTATAAAAATACAACTGTTCATTGTTAGTTCATGTTAGCTCAGGTGTATTAGCTACTGTTACCAGATACAGCTTCTGATTATAATAATGTATTAATATATGTTGAAATTAACAGTAACATCAAAGATTAAAACATGCTTTAGATGTGTTTTTCATTATTATTTCATGTTAACTGATATAATTAACAAATGTTAACCATATTGTAAAGTGTTACTATTCCAAATATTAACAAAAACTATTATAGTATCTCATTGATACTAAAGTAACACCGGCCAAATCTGAACAAATTAATTTGAGTGCAACTGCTAAAAAGGAAGTAGTATATTTTCTCCAAGCCTCAAATGTTGTATTTAGCAGGAGAATTAGCTCAGTGTTTGGCAACAGTAATTCAATTGTCTCGGTTTCAGACCAGGCACCAGATTTTTAAACATCTTTTTCCCATCGGATTGTTTGTGGTATTTTAATCGAGCCGCAGCAGCTGAGCTGAATCTTTGCATCATGTTCATTTTAGTCAAACCTACATTTGCCCCCCGGTGGAGCAGAGTAATTGAAATTTGCCTCAAAGCAGAATAATTTCCATGTTAAATAAATTATCTGACAACACCTGAGCAATCCAGCGAGTGCGTTCTGACAATGCCGCCGAGCTCAGCAGCACAATGTAAATCCTCCCGCTCAAGTAATTGTTTGGTATCTCTGCCAGACACACCGGCCTCGCGTTCATATGATGAGAAGCCTCACAAAGAGATGTTTGTTTGCGGCATGTTATTGTTGAATAATGCCACAGAGAATGATGGGTAATTGCGTGGCACCAGGTAAGCCACGCTGTGATTTGCATCTCTTTTCTGGGCTACGGAAAGCTTTCTTCGCCCACACTTGGCTGGTTATCTGAGCAGCCGAGGATTTGGTTCTGGTCCATTTACATTCATTTTAATGTTTTTGAATAATCTCCTTCATAACTCCACAGTCTGTTTGTTTAAGATGAAATAAGTTACAAATGCATAAATGATAGTGTCACAAAAATACACAGTTAATTGCTGAAAACTGCAAAATTATACACCAGGTCTAAAATGAACTCTGGCCAAGTGTCAAATGCAGGTGCAGTTAGTGAGAAAATCACTCCTTTATTAGAAAAATGCAACATTACTGTGCATTACTCAAAAAATTTTATGTGTGTGTAGTACATTTCTGGACATATATCATGTTAAATGTATATCTATCCTAAAACCTGTCAATACATGCTATATTATATAAGTGGGGGGGAAAACACACACACACACACACACACACACACACACACACACACACACATATATGTATATATATATATAGCCTTTATCACAATAGAAATTTGTTTAAAAAATATATATTTAAAACATGTATAACATAAACATACATACCTTTATATATTTGATGTTTTAATAAAGATTTATATATAAATTATACATTGTTAACATGCATTAAAAAATTGCATCGTGTTGATATTGTTAGCATATGTATATACATATCATACTATGTGGATACTATAAACTTTTATATGAGTTCTATATAGTATGAATTTATATTTTCATCTACCCTCAGAATGTACGTATGTGAAAATGATATATGTAGCCTCATAAGCTAACACATATGGCAATATCACTCTTCGTATATGGGAGTATGTCAAGAGTGATTACATTTCTGTACTCTTTCACTGTTTGTGACAGATGATACTGGAAGTTGAACCTCTTCGGATGTGAGATTTTGGATCTGAGGATGACTTACCCGACTGAAAAATCCACATTCTGGCCGAAAACCATCCCGTGGTACATTTCCCTAAAGCATCTTTAGCCAACTGTGGTCACAAGTTCCGTCATTACCAACAAGTTCATTAAGAGGATGTCAACTTACAGAAGTACAGCTCTTGACCTGCAGTGAAGAGTATAGTTTCTTGTTAGTGTGACATATGTACTTAAATAGATCATGCATTTGTGCAAAATAAACATGTAGTGCAATCCTTATCTCATATACCTCTATATTCCATAGCATGCATATACGTATTTCATTCTATGTTTTTTTTTAGTTAAGAGAATTAAAGTGCCATTTTTGAAGAGTGTGCATTCGTGTGATTTAAGCAAACCGCAAACAAACAGAGAACAGAAACAGCGCAGCAGTTCTCAAATGCCATGTTTGTAATTTAAAGCAATGACCTAACATTAATTTGATCTGTAACTGATTTATTATCAGAAGTTATCACGCTACAACCTTTTTAATGACATTATAGACAGCACTAATCAAACATGGTTTGAACAACACTCAAGTTCAAAACAGAGAAGTCTAGTTAGTTTCACCAACAATGCATCATACTTTGTTAGTTATTGTTTGGGAAATGCACCAATAAGACCAGTTAACTGATACTTTAGACCACATTTGATTTTGTATTTGCATGGCAATTAGGGGTTTATCTGAAATTGATTAATCCAAAATATTTAAAAACTAATGGAGAATAAAAGAAAAAATTAAGTATAAAAAAACAAAACAAATAAATATTAAATTGCCAATACAGAGTCAAACAGGCATGCGGATGCAGGACTTTTTTTTTTTCATCAAATAATGATGCAAAATTCAATTTCAGAACTGGTGCAAAATATTTATAGCAGATAAATGTTCTCAGTTCGCTCGCTCTTGGCAGTTGTGGGAAAAAAGTTAATTTTAGACCCTGATTACACACATTGCATTGAGCTGGAGATTCAGGCCAGTTTATTTGGCTCTGAGAAATGGTCATTTTTCAGGCTGGAATGGAAAATTTGAAACTTGACCAAAGCGGAGTTTGTCACTGCGAAGTAGTAAAGGTGAGAGAGAAATAAATCTCGATACTCTTTAGGTAAGAAGCACTTTATTTTGACGATAGAAAGCAAACTATTAGTTCCAAATCAAAACTGCTGACCTTTCAAAGCTGTGCTTAATCAATGCCTCATTGGAGCTGAAGCTATTGAGCAGGACATAATCGCTCCGAAGGCCAAATTTTCTGACATTTATAGACAGCAGGCTGACTGCCTACAATATCACTTTCATTCAGAATAGCATGCTTGCAAGTCATGGCTCTATAAAGCTGATAAAGCGGCTCGTGGGCCCCTGACGGCCGTCTGTAATTCCCTTCTCAACATGTGACTCTGATGTATTCGAAGTGGCTCGAGGTGCCGGAACGTGCCTCTTGTTTTTCCTTTCGCTCTTCTTAACTCTCTTCCCTGTCTGCGTCTCTCTTAGCGTGCAGCATGTGCCTCGTCCATCGCCGCAGGGGTCTTATGGGTAATTCTGTGTTGTGGCTGGGTTTGATCTGTTAGGGTGAGATTCAGAAGAAACAGCAGATTGTGTATTACTGGCTCTCCTGGTCTGAGCAATATCTCCCAGTGCACTTGTGTTTTCAGAGTACTTAAAATCGACACGGAGCTCCTCATTACTTTTTATGTGTGAGCAAAGAATTTAATGTGTTTCCAACTTTTTTTTATCATGCGGGTCTTTGGTGTTTAGTTAACAGGGCTGAAAGCAGCATTTTTTATGAGAAGGAAACTTAATCCTAATGTATTTGGACTGTTCTAACAGGGGTTTTGGATGTGAATTTCTTTATTTTTGAGCACTGTTTGCTGTATATTGAATTAGTCACATGACATTTGCAACTCAGCAACAACCTTGTCGCAGATCTTATGCCATTAAAATGAACAGCAGCGACTTCCAGAAATGATAGACCTCCTTTGATCAAAAAAGAGGCAAATGTTTATAAAAATGTGTCAAACGTGGCATAGAATCAAAATCTTTTGATGACTTTTTTATATCATTAAATTAGAGAGACTTCATTAGTCCTGATGTGGCTTTTGTCTGTGTTACGCTGATGACTGCATAATGGGATTTTCCAAAAACATGTTCAGAGGCTGAATTTTCCTCGCTGCCTCAGAAAAATGCACAAATCTCATTTCTAGCCCTCCAGCACTGTCATTTTCAGTCGAAAACAAACAAATGCTGTTTAAAGTCATTCCGGTTCATACAAAAAAAAAAAAACCTTATTCAGTGGCAGAGTGCAATGATGATTTTGTGCAAACTTGCATTAATTTCAGCTTACACGTTTCAGTTGATTTATTTCTTCTTACATGCTTGGAACCAGTTTGTGTTTCATTATTTGAAAGAGAGGCAGTAACTAAAATAAACTATTTCAACTTTTGTTATCACTCACCAAAAAAAAAAATATATAAAAAAAACAAGAACAATTCTGGCTCAGACTGAAGCAGAGTGATACATTTTTAAAGCCCTGCTTACAAGTAAAAACTCTTTGAACAACAAGAAAAAGGGTTTATTTACTGAATCAAGCCTTCCATTGTGAAATTCAACACTGTATTGTTATATTGCACAAATCATTCCTTCACTCTAATATTGATGTTCATGTGTGTACAAGGCTCTGCGGATCCAAAATGCACAGCGTTGGTGTGCCATTAGCATGTCTGTGGTGGAAGATGAGGGCAGCGTTCCAATCGAGCCATGATTAAAGACGCTGATCCCAACATCTCAGCACTGGATCTCTGGAACGGGACCCAGAGGATCACAGCTATACCCCTACATTAAAGGGAATATCTCAGGAAAGGAAGGCCTGAAATAATACATAAATATCAATTGTTAAATTATTCAGAGCCTATCAAAAAGGAGTAGAATCCAGAAGTCTGCATGGGTAATCTCACCTTAAACAGTCCTCACATAAAAATGACCTAAGCAAATAGAGAAACGGTGGAGTCTGCACAAAGAAGAATGACTTATTTCACTTCTCCTGGGATGCATTTAAATTAGAAGAGCAGCAGAATTACACATTCAGCATATCTTATATTAAGGGCCCGTGATGTGTACATCAGTGAACAACTTCTCTCTGATTCCTCTCTAATTTCAGTATGTGCCCGTATTTTTGAATATCGCAAAAAAATGCTGGATGGAAACTCCAAGATGCGATTAAATTCTAAAAATGTCCATAAAAAACTTGTGCGTACAATTTAGTAGGATAAACTTTTTATCTGATAAGAATAAATGCACATAAACTACAATGGAAACACATTTACTGAATAAATTCCACCATGCGCATCAAAATAGTCATGTGACTTTGCATGATGGGACGGGATAACTTGATTAACCAGCAGATCAATCTCGTTGCACAGCATCAGCACTCCATCCTGCTTCAATGACTACCGTCCAGTTACACTTACTCCTATTCTGATGAAGTGCTTTGAACGGCTAGTAATGCACCATATCAAGTCTGCCCGCCCCCCCCCCCTCCCTGGACCCCTTCCAGTTTGCATATCGGTCCAACCGCTCGACCGATGACACCATCGTAACTGCCCTCCACTCCGCACTCACACATATAGACAAAAAGGACTGTTCTCCTCTGACCAGACGAAACCAGCAGTTCAATTCCATTCTGCAGCAAAGTCAGATTGTGCAGAAGAATCATCTGTTTCCTGTGGTCTTGTCCCGGTGGTCGTCTGAGACAAGGTCTTTACAGGGGATCTGTATCTGGGGCTGTAGTTGTCCTGGTCTCCGCTGTCTTTCAGGGCTGTAGAGGTCCTTTCTAGGTGCTGATCCACCATCTGGGCTGGATACGTACTGTACTGGATCCGGGTGACTGCAGTGACCCTCTGATCTGGATACAGATGGGATCTTGTGTCTATAGTGACCTCTGAATAAGAGAGAAACAGACTAATATTAGCGTAGATGCCATTCTTCTAATGATGTAGCAAGTACATCGGGTGTTATGGGAAGTGTTCCCGGTTCAGGTTTACCTAATTAATGCAGCCTAAAAATCCTTTAGCAGATTTGGATATTAGAAGTGTATTAGTATGTTATGTGTAAGCCAGGTTAAAGAGATGGGTCTTTAATCTAGATTTAAACTGCAAGAGTGTGTCTGCCTCCCGAACAGTAGGTTATTCCAGAGTTTAGGCACTAAATAGGAAAAGGATCTGCTGCCTGCAGTTGATTTTGATATTCTAGGTATTATCAAACTGCCAGAGTTTTGAGAACGCAGCGGATGTGGAGGACTATAATGTAACAAGAGCTTGTTCAAATACTGAGGTGCTAAACCATCAGGGAGGAGACTGCAGAGTCTCCAGGCCAGGACCAGCAGACTGAAGGACAGCTTCATTCATCAGGCTGTCAGAAAGCTGAACTCGCTCCCGAACTTGCACCCACTTCCCTCTTCTGCCCCAGGCACCACTGAACTATGACCCCCCCCCCAGGTCCCAACATCCCAAGGTCCTTCCACTCCCCCCCTCCCACTAACATACGATGACATGCACCAGTCACTTTGTGCAGCATTGGTCTGCTCACTACCTCATTCAGGATAGAACTGACATCATTCTACTACCTCTTCAGTCAGTTTAAATAAAAGAACTGCTCTCTGAGCCCTTTGTCACTTTAATCAGACTGAATAAGCTTTTTTGCACTACAATCTTTTTATCTGTTTGTTCACTTCACTGGTTTACACTCTATCTGCCATGTGCCTTGAGCTGCTTTATTTAACTTTGTTTTTATTTTTATTAGTTTTTACATGCCCTTATTTGTATAGTTGTATTTTATATTTTATATTTGATCTGTATCTATCTGGATTTTTAGGCTCTAATGTTAGTGTTATCTGTATGCACCATGGGTCTGAGAGTAACACAATTTCAATTTTCTGTATGTATGTGCTGTACATGTGGAAGAATTGACAATAAAGCAAACTTGGCTTGAGTTGACTACAATCAGCTCTCTAGAAGACACTGTACAGTAGGGTCCTTGTGTGTCACATGGTTTCAAACCTGACTCAACTCGTATGCACTACAAATGCAAGGTTAGCAGTAAATGATGATTTAATTTTTATAACAAAATACTGTTGGATTATTTAAGCATATGGGCTACTTTTTTTTAGTGCTTTTTTAGAGTATGCATACATGACAAAGATGTATTAAAAATGGAAAAGTTTTTCGTGTACACCCGGACCTGCAAAAAAGGCTAAAACACTGCATTATATGGATGCCAGACTAGTAGTTGCCCAGACAGCAAGCAGTTTTGGCTCAGATCTGGCCCACATCTGGCCCGCATGCATTTCACGCAGGTCAGATATGGGCCGGATCTGGGCCAAAACTGCTTGCTGTCTGGGTGGCGATGTCACTTTGTGTCACTGTTTTCAAACCAGTTTTCAAAAGTTTGCATTTTCAGGCCCCCAAAACACCAATGTTTTGGTTGAAAACGGTGTCATATAAACACCCCCTAAACATTCGGCATTTTATGAACTCAGGCACATTGCCTTTTTAATAAAGTGGCTCAAAATGGTGTGAGGGTGAATAAATGGTTACAGAATTTTAATATTAGTGTAGACTATTCCTTTAAGACAGACTAATATAGCTAATTCAGTCTAGTTTTAAATGCATCTAAACATGAAAAATGAAATGAACATGGGGTTCATGGGGTTGGGTGTTATCATTTCACCTAATAACCACTTCACACATGACCTAAAGTGCTTACCTCTGATTTGCTGTTAGACGCTTGTCGATCCTAGGTCATGCTGGGTGATAATAGCTATTTGCCAGTATGGGATTCAAAACCAGAGCTTCAGCTCTTCTCTATTATAGCTGCAAATATTTTTCTGTCACCTATAAAATCTGCTACTCCCACGTGAGACCGCACTGCATGATTTATACAAAGTAGCATAAAACCCTTGAATTTAATCAAATACTTCAGGCCTAGAGAGAAAATACTTTTCTTTACCCCAGTGCATTATGGCATATATAGATGGAAGCCCAATGATTTGAGTGCTGAAGCCAAGGCGAGAGTTTTTTAGTCGTTTTGTCTCCCAGGTTCTTAGGATGGAGTTTGAATTCTAATGAGCTGAATCCTAAAGAGATTGCAGAAGTATTTGTAATATTTCATCCTAACATATATCGAGATGGATATGTCCTCGCGCATATATGCAATCAAGCCCCCAACGTTACTTGTTGTTGAGCTACCTTCACTCGAGCGGCCCAGCCTGTTTCTCCTCTCTTCATTCTCATCAAACATTGCAGATGAGGTCCTGAGCCCAATTAATCACAGCACAGTCCTGCTTCACAGCCCCCCCATTAATCAACCTGACCACCAGCATGCATGCAAACAGCCCCTTCACTGAGCCTGGCAGCGCTGTCAGCCAACATCAACACACCAACATATACACCAACTCTAATGCTCACTCCCCATGTCTGTCTCCCCTAGATTTAGTTTACTCCATCTCCCTATAACATATAAATATGAGGATACTTTTAGCAACATTTAGTCAAGGTTTAGCTGGTTAGAATAGTGTCTGCAGGCAAATGTTGTAAATGCACCTCTAGTTGCAAAAAGGTTTTTCCTTCTATGGCCATTGAAAATAAAATTGCAGATTATAATAAGGTTTTGTGTTATGACTGACACATCTGTTTATTGGCTAGTATTAAATTTCTTTACTATTTTGTGCAAATAAATTCTGAATAAACACGCCCTTGTGTCTGAAAAATGGATACTTCATTTGTAGATTTGCTAAATACAAATGTTACAATGTTATTACATTGTTAGAATTTTGAAAGATAACCTATTGGTGATTGTTAGATCAATAAAATATTTAGTATGGACCTAACTGAATACTAAAACATTTTTTTAATATCTACTGATAAACCGATATATTAGGATGATGGGAATGAGCATGCATAATTAAATATTAAAGATAGTTGACCATACTGATTAATTATATATCAAAACTTATATTATCTATCTTCATGGGTAAAGATGTTTCTCATCATGCACAAATAAACATTAAATATGGACAGATACAAAATCTATAGCAAGGTCCTATTGGTTGATAACCGATATGGTTATCAACCGACCACCAGCATGCATGCAAACAGCCCCTTTCACTGAGCCTGGCAGCGCGTCAGCCAACCTCAACCACACAACATATACACAACATCTCTAATGATCACTCCCATTGTCTGTCTCCCCTAGGAAATTTAGTTTACTCCATCTCCCTATAACATATAAATATGAGGACTTTTTGCAAACATTTAGTCCAAGGTTTAGGCTGGTTAGAATAGTGTGCTGCAGGCAAATGTTGTAAATGCACCTCTAGTTGCAAAAAGGTTTTTCCTTCTATGGCCATTGAAAATAAAATGCAGATTATAATAATTTTGTGTTATGACTGACACATCTGTTTATTGGCTAGTATTAAATTTCTTTACTATTTTGTGCAAATAAATTCTGAATAAAACATTGTCTGAAAAATGGATATTCATTTGTAGATTTGCTAAATACAATGTTACAATGTTATTACATTGTTAGAATTTTGAAAGATAACTATTGGTGATTGTTAGATCAATAAAATATTCAGTATGGACCTATACTGATATACTAAGAACATTTTTTTAATATCTACTGATAACCGATATATTAATGATGGGAATGAGCATGCATAATTAAATATTAAATATGGACCAATACTGATATATTTATATAAAATATATATATATATATACATGGTTAAAGATGGGAATAAGCATGCACAAATAAACATTAAATATGGACAGATACAAATATATATAAATACTATTGGTTGATAACCGATATGGTTAGAGACAGGAATGAGCATATAAAAAAAAATTATTCAATATGAGTCATTACTGATACATAAAAAAAAAAAAAAAACCTAATATTAGTCAATAACTGATATGGTTATAGACAGGAATAATTGTGCACAATATTCAGTATAGTCCAATGCAGAGACATTAAAAGAAATCAGTAATATTAATCAATCACCTTTATTTATATATTATATATACATTGTTAAACAAGAAAATAATATTTCAATGATACAAATTATATATATATATATATATATATATATATATATATATATATATATATATATATTTTAATTAAATTAAATTTATGCATTTAGCAGAAAGCTACTTACAGTGCATTCAGGCTATCAATTTCTACCTATCATGTGTTCCTGGAGATCGAACCCCCAACCTTGCGCTTGTTAACGCAATGCTCTACCACTTGAGCTACAGGAGCACTATATAGATAGATAGATAGATAGATAGATAGATAGATAGATAGATAGATAGATAGATAGATAGATAGATAGATAGATAGATAGATAGATAGATAGATAGATAGATAGATAGATAGATAGATAGAACATATTGTATATTCATATGGAATATGCAATATGGCAGATACAGTAGGAATGAGTGTTCATAATTTAAATATTCAATATGTGCCGATACCGATACATTAATTATTATTATTATTATATATATTTTTTTATATATTAACTGATAACCGATATGGTACTCATATTTCATGCATCCCTAACTGCATATATTTATAATATATATTACATTTTTCTACCATCGATTGGAGTGCAGTGTAAAAAACTTTGAATTCATTGTAAGATTCATGCAGGATGATAAAATGCTTTGTTCTCCCTCACTCTCTTGCTAGCTGCTTTTCGATTTCCTGCTTTTCCAGTCCTGTTCAGATTTCATTGTGTCGCTTCTGAACTGCTACAGAAAAGTGAAAACAGGATGAAATTTAGGCCAGTATCTAATTTTTGCTGGCTATATGCTCAGGCGTCTCTCTAAAGCTTTAAACATCTGTCTTTGTTTCACAGGACCTATTGGAGCTGAAAAAAAGATTAAGGAGCTCTGAGAATGACCGCCCCAGTGGAGTATCAGTTCTGCTTTTTCCAACTTTTCTTCCTTCATCTCTTTCTCTGACAGGTAGCACAGTTTCCCAACCAGTTGCAGGACGTTTGGTGAGGGTTTGTGTTTCAGCATCGTTGAGTAGCCCCGCCCACCCTGAAACCTTATTGGTCCAAAATCCAGTCCACATAACAGTACCTTACACATCAAACATCTTTTGATTGGTTGTATGCAGCAGCTTGACTTAATGTGGACAGAAAATGCACTTTTTCCTGTTTAGGACACAATGTAAGTGAAGAACATCATGATGTAATGTTTTAATCATTTGCCTCTGAAGAAAAATATGTACTGTATTCTCCAAGAGTCTGCACTGGCAACGTCTTACACTACAATGAAATTCTCCATGTTTTGGAGACTTTGTGAGCAGATGTCTTTGATAGGCTGTCAGTTTAACATCAGATTCCCGCCTGCCCCTGTGTCAGCGCTGAGAGAGCAGAGCGTTGTATGTTAGCTGGAGGCTAAGGGCTGAGTGTGTTTTGAGGGACGTGGTGTCATTTCTGCTCAGCTTTGTGTGAATTGCATGTGACAAGCCTTTTAACACCGCTGCTGTTCTTTCCTTTGCTAAAGCAGCAATTGTGAGCGGGGAAGGAGAGAACAAGTAAAAGGTAGATGCGTAAGGACTGAAAGGCAGATTTATTTCTTCTGCCTGTGAATTTTATCTAGGCAGCCCTTCAAACCTCCTCAAAATGCATCCAATTATAAAGCCACCCGTGCTGTGTAGTTTGTGGTTGTCAATGTAATTGTGTAACTCTGATTTCTCTCTGTATCGCCACACTGAAAGAAGCCCATCATTGACCAGCCTCATCTTTCTAACCATGATTTCGAAATGAGATCTCTTTTCTGCTTGGACACTGAGGGGAAAATTGCAAGCAGTCTGCACTTATGATGAATAATTGCAGTCTAGCTTAAAAATAATATGCATATATATGTGTGTGTGTGTGTGTGTTTATTTATTTATTTATTTATTTATGTGAGCTGTGTAAGTATAAGAGAAAAAAGGTTTTATACAGTGGGTACAGAAAGTATTCAGACCCCCTTAAATTTTTCACTCTTTGTTATATTGCAGCCATTTTCTAAAATCAATTAAGTTATTTTTTCCCCTCATTAATGTACACACAGCACCCCATATTGACAAAAGAACACAGAATTGTTGACATTTTTGCAGATTTATTAAAAAAGAAAAACCTAAATATCACATGGTCCTAAGTATTCAGACCCTTTGCTGTGACACTCATATATTTAACTCAGGTGCTGTCCATTTCTTCTGACCATACTTGAGATGGTTCTACACCTTCATTTGAGTCCAGCTGTGTTTGATTATACTGATTGGACTTGATTAGGAAAGCCACACACCTGTCTATATAAGACCTTACAGCTCACAGTGCATGTCAGAGCAAATGAGAATCATGAGGTCAAAGGAACTGCCTGAAGAGCTCAGAGACAGAATTGTGGCAAGGCACAGATCTGGCCAAGGTTACATAAAACATTTCTGCTGCACTTAAGGTTCCTAAGAGCACAGTGGCCTCCATAATCCTTAAATGGAAGACGTTTGGGATGACCAGAACCCTTCCTAGAGCTATCGGGGGAGAAGAGCCTTGGTGAGAGAGGTAAAGAAGAACCCAAAGATCACTGTGGCTGAGCTCCAGAGATGCAGTCGGGAGATGGGAGAAAGTTGTAGAAAGGCAACCATCACTGCAGCCCTCCACCAGTCAGGGCTTTATGGCAGAGTGTCCCAACGGGAGCCTCTCCTCAGGGCAAGACACATGAAAGCCTGCATGGAGTTTGCTAAAAAACAGAGAAATAAGATTCTCTGGCCTTAATTCTAAGCGGCATGTGTGGAGAAAACCAGGCACTGCTCATCACCTGTCCAATACAGTCCCAACAGTGAAGCATGGTGGTGGTAGCATCATGCTGTGGGGGTGTTTTTCAGCTGCAGGGACTGGACGACTGGTTGCAATCAAGGGAAAGATGAATGCGGCCAAGTACAGGGATATCCTGGACGAAAACCTTCTCCAGAGTGCTCAGGACCTCAGACTGGGACGAAGGTTCACCTTCCAACAAGACAATGACCCTAAGCACACAGCTAAAATAACGAAGGACTGTCTTCACAACAACTCTGTGACTGTTCTTGAATGGCCCAGACAGAGCCCTGACTTAAACCCAATTGAGCATCTCTGGAGAGACCTGAAAATGGCTGTCCACCAACGTTTACCATCTAACCTGACAGAACTGGAGAGGATCTGCAAGGAGGAATGGCAGAGGATCCCCAAATCCAGGTGTGAAAAACTCATGGCTGTATTAGATCAAAAGGGTGCTTCAACTAAATACTGAGCAAAGGGTCTGAATACTTAGGACCATGTGATATTTCAGTTTTTCTTTTTTAATAAATCTGCAAAAATGTCAACAATTCTGTGTTTTTCTGTCAATATGGGGTGCTGTGTGTACATTAATGAGGACAAAAATGAACTTAAATGATTTTAGCTAATGGCTGCAATATAACAAAGTGAAAAATTTAAGGGGGTCTGAATACTTTCCGTACCCAGTGTATATATATATGATGCAAATGTACTGTAAATATTCTTTTTAGCACATAAAAAATACATTTAATATTAGATTAAGCACAATATTCACAATAATTATGTAAAGCTGCAGTCTGTTCTTTTTTTGGTTATAAATTAACCGAAATTAATATTTGAGCAAGTACATAACCAGCCAGTGTTCAAAACTATCGCCTTTAGCCCGATTCACAATGGTTAGCTTATAATAATGTTCTTTCATTTGAGTGGTACTAGTAGGAATTCACGGGAAATTAAAGCATGCAGCAGTGTCACAACCCATGCAAGGAAGATAATTCTGCAAATAAGCATGAGATATTCTGATACACAAGAATAATTCCTGGTGCTTTTAAAAGCATTGCACACACTACCAGTCCACTTCCAGCACTGTTCAGATTATTGTTATTCTAGGTCAGTGCTTAGTGCTAAAAATCACAGCCGTGTCTCCTGGTGCACTTGTAAGAATGCAGTCATATAAATATGTGCCAAATCTATCAAACATTGGTCAAAGTGAAGGACAGTGCTGACTGACATTGAGCCCTTACGTGTCGGTGGCTTCTGGCACGGCATCTGATGACTCGTAAATACTCAATGGCACGATGACATCTGCTTGTTCCGTGTGGGCTCACAGATTGCGTGCTCTGAAAGAGACCCTCACTGCATGTCAAAATGTCGAATGACTCGGACTTCACATGCTACAGCAAAGCCACTAACAACATGTTTATATATTAAAATTCAAAACTGTTTTATGTTGTGAAGAAGAATGAAATATTAGCACTTGGCTCTTGACAATAATTTTTAAAAGTGAGAAACATCATATGTATAGTTGAAACATTCTTTTCTCATGTCAGGTGGATGTTTATAATGCTTAAGGGGACTTTTTCTTTTTTTTTTTTTTTTTTTTATTTTTTTAGGTTATAATATATTAGATGAGTAAAGTAAGTTTAGTTTACATAAAAAATATCTAGTTTTTTTTTCTCTCTCTCTCTCCCTGGGAGTGACATCAAAATGTGTATACAGTCAAACCAAAAATTATTCAGACACCAGATGTAATTTTTGATAATTTTTACTAGTGGTTGCAGGACACTATAGTTCATTTATGTAAGTGAGGATAACAAAATAAAGTAAACTGTGACAAATTATACCCAAACATTCTTCATACAGTGGACTACCAGTAAAACAGATATAAATATGGGACCAAAAATTATCCAGACACTTTGACCGAGCATGTTTTGCTTAAGTGTTTTTCTTTAATTGCTAATTTTTCTATACAGACTGAACAAAATGAAGCAGTGCTTGGTAATTGTTTGAGCTAAATTGGTATTATCTAATTGTGTGCTTGAATTTAACAGCTGAGAGTCTAATTCATTACATACCGTTCTATCAGCGTTATCTGACATTATCAAGATGAATCTGATCTGACACAGTTTAACTCTGAGTTCTAGTCATATTTTATTACCATTTTCTAAACTATATTGAATAAATTGTGATAATATGAAAAAAGTGTCTGAATAAATTTTGGTTTGACTGTATATTCTCCCCTACACGTACACTTCATTAAGCCAAAGAAATGCACATTAAGATATTTAAATGCCGGGCAAGAATAGAGTAATAGGCAAAAAATGACAAGTGGTTGACTGATGGGGATTTTTTGATGGACAATTCCAATATTTTATGCTGAATGGACAATATAAAGCTGATGTATATATATCACACTATTTAATTTAGAGAGAGTAAAACATCTGCAAAACACTTGTTAAAATTGAATTCATTTTACCCACTGTTTCCTAAATAATGTAAATATGAAAAAAAATAAAATAATAAAACTTGTCAAAATAAAAGCTTCCAACATATCAGCAAAACAGAAAAAAAAAAAAAAAAAAATCCAATGCTAATAACTAAAAAATGCCAAATATTGGCCAATTTATCGGCCTATAAAAGTCTTGCATTTTCTGATGGCTGACTCTAATATTTTATGCCGATGGTCAATATTAAGCAGATATGCATTGCACCATTTAATTTAAAGAGTGTAAAAACACATGCATAACAATAGCTGAAATTAAGTTCACATTTATTTTACATAATATTTACTGATTTATATAAATAAATCAGAAAAATAAAATGCTTGTCAAAATAAAAGTTTCCAACAAATTGGCATAAAAAAAAAAAGGGCAATATCCATAATTTAAAATATCGATACCGATATTGGTCAACACACTCATTGGGTCTCAACAATGTCTCAAACTGTGCTCGCATTTACCAAGTCACCAACGTTTTCAATCAAAAGATTTCAACATGAACATTTCTCATGTATTTTTGATGGCAGTATCAGGAACAGAATATCGGCTTTGCTTAATGACTAGTGAAAACAGTCCCGCCTCACTTTGTTATTCAGTCTGCACGCATTAGAGTCCGTCCTCGCCAGCACACGCCGAGTCTTCCTCCGCACCCCTTTCTGTGATCACAAAAAGCATTCATGTTCTGAAAAAACAGATAGGAGAACTGGGGGTGACTACAAAAAATTACTGCAGATTGCTGCAAATCCCTCGTCTTTGATCTTGGCAGCCATCAAAGGGTTGCACACTCCAAAACGGAGCCGCCTGACCGCCTGTTCACCATTTCATATTCCTCAAGAGAATGTCAAATAACAGTCTCTCTTCCTGCAGCCTCTAATCCCCTTCCAAAATACTGTCACCGATCGCAGCCCTGCGCCTGCAACCGGGCCTCGCTTTCACACCCATCATCTTTGATGTCACATAAACTTCACAGCTTTGTGTGATGCTTAGGTTATCGGGATTTTATAGGGTCTCTATCAAGTCGCAACATTGTATTGCGGCCCATAAACTGCCCCCACAACTTTCTGTCAGCCGCTCGAGTGATGGATTCGTCCTGTGTGAGCTCTGCTCCCGTAAAGAGGGTTTGTTTGGCGTATTCCACACTTCAGCATCTTTCCGTGTTAATAAAACTGCAAATCTGCTGAACTGAATCAGCAGTGCGGCAGATTACATTGTAAAAAGGAGACCGCTGTGGAAAAAAGCGATTAGAGACACACTTTCTCTGGAGAAGACAAAGAGAGCGGCTCCTCCCGAGATCCCCAGATATTTGAGCTGCGTTCAGGTGTGGAGAGCGCCATGTGTGCGCTGCATACGAATTTGGCCATTTGCAGGCCTGTCCTTGCTCGCTTTAGAATTAGATGTTATCTTCTGGCTCGTATATCTTTATTACCTTGAATAGCCAGTTTAAGCATGAACGGAATGGCTGCAGTGCAGTTGTGTCCATTGCTTTATCTTTAACACTGTTTAAATAACTGTTTTTTTTTTTTTTTTTTTGCGAGGGAATAAAACATATAGCATAGTAAAAATGCATTTAGTTTATCTCAGTTCATATATTTTAGTTTTATCAGAATTGCAAAAAAAAAAAAAAAAAAAAAAAAATGTGAAGAAAAAAGTCTGAACTGTGACAGTCACAACTGCTTTGTTATTCTTATTTTATTTTAAATGTTAAATATTCCCTCCTGGTGGAATGACCTGCCCAGCTCAATCTGAGCAGCTGAGTCCTTAGCCATCTTCAAGAATCAGCTGAAAACACATCTCTTCCATCTTTACTTGACCCTCTAACTCTAGCACTCTCTATTCTAATTCTATTCTTTAAAAAAAAAAAAAACTAACTCTAGCTATTTTAATCTTTTTGTATTCTATCTGTTTTCTTTTTATTTAGTATACAATTAACAAAAGCAAAAAAGGACTCTAACACTAGGTCACTCTATTAATAATTTCTATTCTAACTGTTTTCTTTTTCTTTAATATATAACAAAAAAAAAAACAAAAAAAAAAAAAAACCTTGCTACATGTACTGCGTTTAAGCTAACTGAGACTTGTTATAGCACTTGCATATCATTGCTCTTTTGTTGATTTTGATCGCTTCTATGGTCTTCATTTGTAAGTCACTTTAGATAAAAGCGTCTGCTAAATGACTAAATGTAAATGTAATAAATATATATGTATTTTTAAACACATGGTGGAAACAAGCTTCTATACTTTGGATGTGCAACTATAAATTAATTCAATATTTTTTTTTTTTTTTTGCATCATAATTGACATGCACGTCATCTTACAAAGTAAAAGTTTATTCACCTCTGTTAACCATATAAGTGCTGTTTCAAAATTCACATAAAATTATTCCTAGATGTGCATTTAGTAATTTTTAAATTAAATGTCTTTGTTTATTTTTTTTTTTAATTCATATAAATGATTTTCTTCATAAAGTTCATCCTTCTTGTGACCAAGTTCTTGTGATCTTGTGATTTCATTAGTTTTGATTCTAGACAGCAAATTAAGCATTAACTTCAAGGCTTAGTCCCTGAAAAGGTCATATCTGTTTTTTTTGTTGTTGACAATACAGACCTCCTGAGTATTATATCCAGGAATTCCCGACCTGTAATAGCTGCTGCCAGCTCCTGGATTGTTGTGACATTTCTCGTTGTTGTTGTGTTTATTAAATATTTTAGAACATAAAGCAAGAACATTTACATTCCCGATTTGACACTTCCCACCCGACTCAGTCAGGAAGCTCAGGCACAAATAAAGTGGTGTGGACGAGTTTCAGCGAGGAGCTTGCGTTTGCAGCTTGGAAGGAAAGCGATGTTCCTCTTGTCACTCTTAATAGCAGCGACTCCCAGCTATCTCTGCCAGTCAGTGGAGTTTTAATGGGAAAAAGGCCAACTCTTCAGCTCTGTGTGACAGAATAAATTGTCAGTAACCAATGTGAAGTTCAGCATCAACTTTATAGTTGCACTAATGACACGCTCCCATCGACCCCACGCATTTACCAGATTTATTCCAGTGCATCCACACATCATCATTCCTGGAAGCAGCTCGTAGTCTGAGGGTAATCATACATGTAGACAGTAATTACTTGTTTATATCCTCGTGGCAGATGGGCTCAGTCGGGAGACACCTGAAATTGATCTGGGTGCTGAGTAATCACAATCTGATCCGTTCCTATCGGAGAGGAAGAAGACTGATCCCAGCCAGTGATGACAGCTCCATGGGATTCTGTTTTGTTGGGTTTTGATTCTTCTCAGACTCACTATTGACCCGCCGAACTGCTTTGTGTTAAACGTCTCTTTCTCTCTCTTCACACAGATGTCCGTTTATTGAAAATGAGCTTTTTAAGCAGTGTGATGTGCATGGTAATGTATTAGGGGAGGGTGATTCATTGATCTTGTCATTAAGTGTTCTTCATGCCAGTCTGACTACATTGTATTTCAAAATATGACTCTGGTTCTGTGTTTTGGAGAATGGGTTTTCTTTTTCAATGTCTACTTCGTGTTGGTTTGATTGGCGCACAGCTAATTAGAGTTAAAGTTTTCCAAATCTGATGGCCTGAAAAGTTTCATAGTGACCACGGCTGTCAAGCAAGAGTTTCAGTGCAAAATTAAGCCATTATAATGGGGTCTGTTCCTCAAACAAGAGTAAATAATTATTATTTAATTTCTGAATTAAAATTAATGTTGATAAAGTAAAAAAGTTATACAGCAGTTGTAATGTCATAAAGGAGGAAAAAAAACTTTTTAAAAGAGTGGAATCATTGAAAAGAACACCTTATTAAGATTAAGTTTAGTCATTTGGTGATACTCCCTAAAGATTCTTCTAAGTCCTAAACAAAAGCTAAACTTTTTTGTTTCATGCAAGAAAGTACCAGTAAGTCATATAGGTTAGAAACAACATGAGGGGCGAGTAAACCATCATGCATTTTCATTTTTTTTCATCATGCATTTTCATTTTAATGGCACTTTTTTTCTGAACATGTCGTAAATGTTCGCTTCTCCCATCGTGCGACACTCCTCCAGATGCTCTTATTGGAGCGGCCACCCTGGTTCCTCCATGTCTAAGCTGGAGTGTAGATGATACGGATGTAATTCTGAAGATTTGTGGCTGATCATGTCGGGCTAATGGTCCTCTGGTATCTTTTGTAATGGCAGAGCATTGTCATGAAATATGAAACAAAAGACTCATCATTAATGTATAACCACCCACTCGTTGTAGCTTGTAATGTTTTCTTGTTCCCCGTCGTTTGGAATTAGTTGTTTTCAAAAACTGTTTAATGGGACAACATGCTTGTTCAGACCTTCACTTGTACAACTTTAACAAAATGTGAGGCATAAGTGGAGACAAATTGCACCACGCGAGCTGCCAGGCTGTTTCCTCTTTTCTCAAGCAGACATAAATTACATCGAAACACAACAGTTTGTGGTTCTCAAACACCCAAATAAAAATAAAAGCCAGGGTTGCCAGGGCATGGTTTCCCTTCACAAAACATTATTTGTAATGTGCCTCCAAACCAATTAATACAAAAATCTTTGAGCTTTGTTATTTCTGATTGTTACAGGATTTCAAATCCTGTGCATTTTATCACAAAATTCAAACAATAAATGCTATTTTGATGCTCTTAGATGGGTTGTTTTTAAGTTGTATACAATTGTGTGATTGAATATAATTTGTTGTTGTTCATTTTAACCTCTAATATACCAAATGAGAGAGCTCCCTGTATAGTATACAGCATTCGTTGAGACAGACCTTTTTTTATTTTTTAAATAAAGCATACTCCAATAATTTATTTCATTTGAACAATATTTTTACAGTGTACGGCATCCAAACAAAAAACAAAAACATAAATTTTACAGTATTTTACAGTATTTTACTGTAAAATTACATTAATGCAGATTTTTACAATCTAAACGTTAAAAGCATTTTTTATTTTTATTTTTTTGTCTGCCTGTGAGTTCATTTTGTTGTTTTCATTTACTTTAAATGGTTATTCCTGGTTTAGACTAGATAAAGTGCTGCCTGATTATAACAGAGGTAAATCATAACGTATAATTAATTGCGATGGACAGGGCTCATTGCACATTACAACAAAACAAGCTCAGTTCCATTTGACCTTCGCCCTGTCAGTTAGCTCACTTACTTCAGACTGTCTGCTGGCCATTAATAAAAATAACTAGTTAATTATGCTGATGGATTGTTTGTATGAAATCTTATAGTTTTGCTAGAAGTGGCAAAGCAGATCAAAGTGGGTTTTAAAGTGGGTTTTATCCTCTTACCTGAGAGTCGATCAGACGGACTGAGAAAGCGTTTCAGAGGGAAATTTCCCATTCATGAGGTAATGATTAATTATGCCACGTAATTAGCCCGTCAAATTAAATGTGTCGTCCTCCGTCGTGACAAGGTGATGTCAGAATGCGATGGCACATTAGAGTGCCGTCTTAAAGGGTCATGAAATAGAGACTCAAAGTGTTCCTAGCCAGCTTTTAATGCCATTAAAGGGATAGTTCACAAATAAATTATGAGTTTCTTTCTTCTGTTGAGTGCAATAGAAGATATTTTGAAATGTTGGTAACCAAACAGTTGACAGTGGCCATTGACTAAAAATATCACGGGAGCCAATGGCTACTGTTTGGTTATATACATTCGACCAAATATCAAGGTTATCATTGTAATATTATAAGTTTCCGTTTCTGCAAGAGGATGATGGGACGAAAAATCATGATTCCAGCCAGAAGAAGCTGAAAAATATGCAATGTACATGGAGAGTATAGCATAAGCTAATTTGCATCTCAAGATCCTTAAAAAGTGTTTCTAAAAATAAAAAAAAAACATATAATATTAATAATAATAATAATAATAATAATAAATCATTAGCATAACAAAAAATCAAGGTAACTCCTAACCCTGGCTATATGCGTACAGCTCTGATGTATTTTAAACCAGCACTTAACCATCATAGTAAAATGCTTTATGTCATATTCTGTTATTATTTCAATTGGCTGCATGTTCCAGATTTGAAAGCCCTTTACAGAAAAAGCTCTTTGTCCTTGTGAAGTTCGATCAGAACTTCAGTAATAATTTAATCAATAAACAAGATGGATGCAGAGAGATGCTTTCCAGGTCGCTCCACTTTAGATTGTGTTTTTATTTACTTTTGTACTTTCTTTTGCTCTCTCTTTTTACACACACATCGTCTGCACTGATCACTTACGACAAAGGAACACTTTTGGACATTGGACACTGCTTCAATAACCTGTTTCAGGACACTTTATCCTCCAACCCATCGTGGCCATCTGAGATTCTCCGGAACACCGAGATGAACAATGGCCACTTGAATAACCTACTGTGGAGACGGGTCAAGAAACACCGCAGGAAACGTGCTGGGATTCGCAACAGACTGAGAAAAAGAGCACACAGTCCTCCTCTGCCGAGCATTCTGCTCGCCAATGTCCAGTCTCTGGAGAGTAAGATGGACGATCTTAGAGACAGGATAAGCTTCCAACGGGACATTAGGGACTGTAACATCCTTTTTGTCTGAAACATGGCTCACGACGTCGGTCTCGGACACTCCTGTAACGCCGTCTGAAAACTTCTCTGTTTTACAGATGAACAGAACAGCCGAGGCCAATAAATCCAAAGGTGGTGGAGTGTGTTTCATGATCAACAAGAAATGGGGTGACCCCAGGAATATCTCCACTCTGTTGCACTCCTGCTCGCCTCATCGGGAAATTTATCCATTATCCATTCTATCTGCTCCGGGAGATTTCATCGATCATTGTTACTGCTGTTTACATTCCACCACAGGCAGACACAAGCTTGGCTTTGTCTAAGCTTCACGATGTGCTCAGGAGTTACATTATTAAACATCCTGACGCTGATTCTATCATCGCGGGGGATTTTAACAAAGCCAACCTCAGGCAGGTTATGCCGAACTTTTATCAACATGTATCCTGTCCAACCAGAGGACCGAATACACTGGATCATTGATACTCTCAGTTTAAGAATGCCTATAAAGCTTGCTCACTACCGGCTTTTGGCAAATCGGACCATGCCACCATTTTCCACACACCGGAATATAAACAAAGGCTAGATCAAGATCCCCCGGTGCAGAGGGTGGTGACGCGCTGGTCTGCCCACTCTGAAGCCATGCTACAGGCGGCTCTTGATGACATAGACTGGGACATGTTTCGGGCAAGTTCCTCTGACGTCAGCAAGTTCACGGATGTAGAATTAAGTTTTGTAAACACGCTAGCCGAACTAGCCATGGATACAATAACTATAAGGACCTTCTCCAATCAGAAACCGTTGGTGGACAGTACAATCCGTGCAGCAGTAAACAAACGCACTGCTGCATACAATGCTGGTCTCTCGTCGGGGAACATCAGCAAGTACAAAGCATCATGCTATGATCTCAGACGGGCAGTAAAAGCCGCAAAACACAGATACATGGAATGCAGAGAGTCCCATTTCCAACTAAATGACTCCCGATGCATGTGGCAGGGACTAAGGACCATCTGTGCCTTTGGAAACAAATCCTCTGCAGCTATGAGAGCTGACCCATCGCTGGCTGACGAGTTAAACTCTTTCTACGGCCGCTTTGAATGCAACCGAGGCAGCGTGTTCCGAGGTCCTGTGCTGATCAGCTCGCTGGTTTGTTTACATCTATTTTTAATGAGTCCCTTGCTACCTCGGTGGTTCCCACCTCCTTTAAAAAAATCTGTCATCATCCCTGTGCCTAAGAACAATAAACCCTCTTGCCTGAATGACTATCGTCTGGTTGCCCTCACATCAATAGTCATGAGGGTCTTTGAGGGACTGGTTAAAAACTTCATCTGCTCCTCCATCCCGGATACTTTGGACCCTCTCCAGTTTGCCTATCGCCCCAACAGATCCACTGATGATGCCATCTCTCACATCCTGCACTCTTCTCTCACGCACATTGACAGCAGCAATGGGAACTATGTAAGGCTGCTATTCATCGACTATAGCTCAGCTTTCAATACTATAGTCCCCATCAAGCTAGCTTCTAAACTCATGGACCTCGGCCTGAATTCTTCACTCTGCAACTGGATTCTTGATTTCCTCACCGGTAGACCTCAAGTGGTGAAAGTAGGCCAGTACACCTCCAGCTCCATCACCCTGAATGTGGGAGCTCCACAGGGCTGTGTCCTGACTTCCCTGCTCTTCACTCTCTACACACATGACTGTGTGTCTTCCCACAGCTCCACCTATTATCAAATTTGCTGATGATACTGTGGTGCTGGGCCTCATTTCCAACAATAATGAAGCCGCATACTTGGATGAGGTAGAGAAACTCACATCATGGTGCCAGGACAATTGTCTCTCTATGAATGTGAGTAAAACTTAAGAGCTGATTGTGGACTTCAGGAAGAGACAGCAGCAGCCCTATACATATACATCAAGGACTCAAACCATCTTAGTAATGGTCTTTTCACTTTGCTGCCATCTGGTAAGGGCTTCCATAGGCTGATGGCAAAAACTGAGAGACTTAGGAGGAATTTCTTCCCCCAGGCCATCAGGCTCCTAACTCAAAACCAGCCTCTTAACATCTACATGACTCCACTTAGGGGAAGTCGTGGCCTAATGGTTAGAGAGTTTGACTCCTAACCCTAAGGTTGTGGGTTTGAGTCTCAGGCCAGCAATACCACGACTGAGGTGCCCTTGAGCAAGGCACCGAACCCCCAACTGCTCCCCGGGCGCCGCAGCATAAATGATACCCACTGCTCCGGGTGTGTGTTCACGGTGTGTGTGTGTTCACTGCTGTGTGTGTGTGTGAACTTTGGATGGGTTAAATGCAGAGCATGAATTCTGAGTAAGGGTCACCATACTTGGCTGTATGTCACGTCACATAATAATCACTTAATCAGTAAGATATTCATCATTCTCTACTTCATATTGATCTTAATATTTAAGACTACAGTATACTTTCATGCACATTTTATTTTCTATTCTATATTTAATTCTACAGTATACTTTTTATTATATATTATTCTTATATTTTTATTGTTTACTTTTATTTCATTTTTTCATACCTATATTTATATATATTTTTCTCTGTGTTGAATTCTTTAATAATTACACTGTACATGGACCGGACCTGACTCACATTTCACTGCTGGTTATATATTCTCTATATAATCGTGTATGTGACAAATTAAAATCTTAAATCTTGAATCTTTAATCTAAACCTGGGGTGCCCAACCCTGTTCCTGGAAATCTACCTTCCTGCAGAATTCAGTTCCAACCCTGATCAAAAACACACCTGTCTGTTATTATCAAGTGCTCCTTTAGATCTTAATTAGTTGGTTCAGTTGTGTTTGATCAGGGTTGGAGCTGAACTCTGCAGGAAGGTAGATCTCCAGGAACAGGGTTGGGCACCCCTGATCTAAACAAACAAATCTTGATAAATGAGATAACTGCTGAATTATGAGCATTTTTAGTGTTTATTTAGCTCTTTATGATGAATCTGTTGTAAGTAGCTTGGATAAAAGTGTCTGCTAAATGAATAAATGTAAATGTGAAACTACATTTCATGACCAGTGTAAATGTGGTACGCTCTACAGTCCTCAGATCAGTCGGGCCCCTGGCCCTCGGAGCTCAATGGGGCCACCGGACCTTGTAGGGGTTTGGTCAATATAGATAACATCACTCGTACAGATCACTGGCCACTCTGCCCTGTTTCAGACATTTGAGACAAATCTGAGCTGGTTTAGATGAGCCACACAATTCTGCCTGACATTAATACTAAATAATCCCCTCTTGAAGAATTCAGAGCTACATTTATTGTGAAAATGAATATCAGAATGTTCAAGCAAATATTGAATCGTGGGATAAAAAGGGTTTTGTGGTTCTGATAGAGCTGCTTGTAGGAGTGAGGAGAGACTCTTATCTGCTGAGTCCAGGATAAACATCATCACGTTCAGCAGTGGATGGTGATTACTGAAAGAGCAGATCTCATCACACCGTCTCAAACCTCCCACGTTAAACAGGAACACCGCCATGTTTCCACCTGTTCCTGTCTAATAAGAAAGCAATGAAATGGGCTCGTAAAATGTTGTGTAAATCTCACAGGCTGCTAATATAAGAGTCCCTTCAGGTGGTTCAAGCCTTTGATAGCAGCACTAAGTGTTATCATTCTCGGTCTGTCTCTCTGAACACACGCAATAAACAAGCAGTTCTTCGGTTAGGGACACTTGTTCTGGAATGTCCTGGAACAAGGATCTGATTTAAATGTTTGATGGTGTGGATTTTTGATATTGTGTTTGATGATAATATGTCAAAAGAGGAGCAAATGTTGAATAAATCATGGACTTTAAATGTTTGCTAGCAGTCTAAATGTAAGCATATAAAAATAAATGAATTGAATATTGAATGCATGATTACCTGAATTTTTACATGGGAACATATATGTAATGCAGTTTTATCTGTTAAAGGGTTAGTTCACCCAAAAATGAAAATTCTGTCACCCTCATGTCGTTCCGAATCCGTAAGATCTTTGTTCATCATCGGTACACAAATTAAGATATTTTTGATGAAATCTGAGATCGCGCTTTCTTCTGAACATAAACAACGATGATTACGTGCAAATGTGTCGTGGTACTCTCCAAAATGGTGGAAAATTTTAACTTGGGGAGAAGAATTGTTGAATAAATTGTTATTTTTGTTTTCTTTGCGCACTAAAAAATATTCCTGTAGTTTCGTAAAACTGAAGTTGAGCCACTGATGTCACATGGACTGTTTTACCGATGTCCTTGCTACATTTCTGGACCTGGGAACATTTCAGTTGTGTTGCTGTCTATGCAGGGTCTGAGAGCTCTCAGAATTCATCAGAATTATCCTAATTTGTGTTCTAAAGATGAGGTCTTAGGGGTTTGAACCGACATGAGGGTGAGTAATTAATGACAGAATTTTCATTTTCTTGGTGAACTAACCCTTTAAAGCTACTCTCAGATAATGATCTTATAACCTTTAAAAAGATAAATGAATTCTGCATTGACCATTTTAGTATCATGAATATTCAATGAATATTTTGTATAATTTATTTTTATTTTTATATATATATATTACCATTTTTTTGTACTTTTTAATGTTTAGTTTTATCATTTTTTTTTTCAGTTTTAGTTATTTTAGTTAAACTAAATGAAAATAAGAAAAAAACAATATTTTATTTCAATTAACTTTTTTATGTAATGGAAATGTTTATTTTTTTTTTTTTTTTTTTTATTGTTTTGGTTATGTTTAATTTTTTTTGGTTTTAGTTAAATATAAATTGTATTGGAAAACCTCAACTGGTCTCTACAATATTTGAGTGAGTGATATTTATGTATTGGAAAATATATATATATTAGATATATATATCTATATATATATATATATATATAATCTGTTTTTTACAAATATATATACAAAATTAATAATAGTATGTTATAATGGTCTCTACAATATTTGAGTGAGTGATATTTATAATTTTTTTTTTTTTTTGTTATTATTAATATTTTAAAAAAATTATTATAATTATATTATTTATTATTATAAATGTTTTTGTAGGGAGAAAATGAAAAATTGTGGGAAAGGGACAAGTTTAAAATAATGACAGTTTGGAAAAAAATTTAAGAGACACAATAAAAACATTTAAATACATTATAATGCTTTTTTAAAGCTTCAAGAATAAAATTTGAATTGACCCTGGGGGACAAAAACTAAATCCCCTGAATGCAGAATCAGCCAAATCCATCAGAGAGGCAGATGATGCAATGATGCAGGGGTTGTTTTGTGATATCACAGCATTGTGTAATGGTCATCACTGATGTCAAAACAAAAACACCATCGATTTGCAGGTTTTAATATCAGAGCGTGGTGGACACGCCAGACAGGAGAAGAAAGCCTGCTCCTTATTTTTTTTTTTTTTTTGTTGTCTTTTTATTTTTTTTTGCTGTTTTTTGTGACACACATCATCACGGACGGCCGTGAAAGTGTTTCCATGGCAACCGTGTTTCAGAGGTGTCTGTCCAGAAAAGTACGAGGAGGAGGATTCAGAAACCTGCACACCCCATTTCCAGCAGAAAGAGAGACCACAACCATTCACAACAATGATGGCAAACGTACGCTGCAGATGGGCTCTGGCAGCTAGTGTTCAGTGCATAAATCTGATCAATGCTATGTAAAGCCTTTAATGTCTGTGCTCTGAGATCTTTTAACGGACTCGTTGATCATTTGGTTCTGCTGAAAAGTGAATCTGCGAATGTTCCTCGTTCATACTCATTAGGGTCATCATGTCCATTTGATGCTCCAGCAAATATAGATTTTTTGTGCTGATTTTTAAAGAGGTTTATTCAGCAAAGTGCTTATAATGAACTTGAAAAATAACTAGTTCATGCTGTTGTTAATTCACCATCATGTATTTCCAAAGCTTTCTGAGTTTTCTTCTGTCGAACATTTAAGAGATGATACTTTGAAGGAATGTGCTGGAGCTATTACAGACTATGTCTATCTATTATACAATACTGAAAGATAATTAAAAATTTAAACAAATTAAAATAATAATATTAATTATTATTATAAATGTATTTGTAGGGAGAAAATGAAAAATTGTGGGAAAGGGACAAGTTTAAAATAATGAAAGTTTGGAAAAAAATTTAAGAGACACAATAAAAACATTTAAATACATTATAATGCTTTTTTAAAGCTTCAAGAATAAAATTTAAATTTACCCTGGGGGACAAAAAACTAAATCCCCTGAATGCAGAATCAGCCAAATCCATCAGAGAGGCAGATGATGCAATGATGCAGGGGTTGTTTTGTGATATCACAGCATTGTGTAATGGTCATCACTGATGTCAAAACAAAAACACCATCGATTTGCAGTTTTAATATCAGAGCGTGGTGGACACGCCAGACAGGAGAAAAAAGCCTGCTCCTGATCCTTTTATTTCTTTAGTGGTCACTTTCGATTTGATTACGCTGATTCATGACACACACATCATCACGGCCGTGAAAGTGTTTCCATGGCAACCGTGTTTCAGAGGTGTCTGTCCAGAAAAGTAGAGGAGGATTCAGAAACCTGCACACCCCATTTCCAGCAGAAAGAGAGACCACAACCATTCACAACAATGATGGCAAACGTACGCTGCAGATGGGCTCTGGCAGCTAGTGTTCAGTGCATAAATCTGATCAATGCTATGTAAAGTCTTTAATGTCTGTGCTCGGAGATCTTTTAACGGACTCGTTGATCATTTGGTTCTGCTGAAAAGTGAATCTGCGAATGTTCCTCGTTCATACTCATTAGGTTCATCATGTCCATTGATGCTCAGCAAATATAGATTTTTTGTGCTGATTTAAAGAGGTTTATTCAGCAAAGTGCTTATAATGAACTGAAAAATAACTAGTTCATGCTGTTGTTAATTCACCATCATGTCGTTCCAAAGCTTTCTGAGTTTCTTCTGTCGAACATAAGAGATGATACTTTGAAGAATGTTGCTGGTAGCTATTGACTATGTCTATCTATGGTTATAATTAATGGGTAAAATTGAGGGAGAAAATACATTTAATAGACATCAGCAGCATTATTGGCATTAATGACACTGGCCTTCATTAATAATAGGCTACTTAGTAAAAAGATGCCATTAGATGCATATTTAAAACATACCATCTTTATGTTCTACATTAATTTGGGCATTCAGTGTGAAATTATGACATCATAAATATATTAATATGCGATTAATCACAATTCATTGCAGAAAAAATACCTTTTTACAGTGAGTTTGGGTTTTTCAGTGAATTATGCCTTTGGTTTGTTCGGTCTGTTTCCACTCAAAGACATCGTATGACTTCTAGACATACAGACCACATTTATGGTGTTTTTGCCTCTTTTTTGAACCAAAGTCAAAGTCTTAAATACACATTCATCGTAACCACAGAGTTTCTTGTTTTTGTGCTTCCCATACTGGAACAACATGAGGGTGATGAAATCATAACATGTTCATTAAGTCTACTCTATCTTTTACAGTGCAACACAGAAAATGGTGAAATCCCACTTTGCCTTCTGTGGCTCCCAACAAACATCCAATGGTCACGGTGTCCTGGGGTCATTTTAATCAGCCGGGTCATTAACACAGGTGAAACAGTTACGCTTATTTGTTTACACACCATCTCGTTTCACCTGACCACAACTTTCATTGAAAAGCTTTTCACAATTAGCCTCTAATGGCCATGCACCTGTGTAAATTACCTAACGATTACTCGGATTGCGTTAGTGCTTACATTAGCGCCCCGAGAATAAGTGCTGAATTAATGGCTAATGATGTCACAGGCCAGCTGGTTGGAAATTTCTCTGAGCCCCAGTAATTAGATGGGCGATGTGTGTCGAGGGAAGTTCAGGCAACTTTATGCCCTTTAACCTGCGGGTTAGGAGTGCACTTTCCTTAAAATATCAACAGTACTATAGTATCAATATTTGGGATGGAGATAGATGTGTTAATAACTTGTGGCCTATGGCAGATGGGACGGTTCACAATCTGCAAACGTAAGGAGGATAATTCAGCACATGCACAAGTGAACACTGTATTTTATGGGTCTGGGTGTTCAGGAGAGCCGGACTTATAAAGCATAGCCAGTTTGTGCTTCCGTGAGGTGACCGAAAAAGTTTGAGCCCACAGCAGCTGGCCAATCACACGCCTCATGTCCTTATTCAGCTGACTGAGAGGATAAAGACACTGGTTTTTGACCCGTCTTACTCAGCGCCCGCAGCCGCCACATCACATCGTATTTAAAATCAGGATTGAAGTCTTCGCTGCATGTCACTGGATATGATCTCAGTGATCTGATTTAATGTACAGAATGAATACAGTGAAATATCAGCATAAATGAACCAGGCCTTGTTTTCCATTGCAATTCAGAGGCCTGTTTCAAATAAAGTTGGAGGCCTCCAATGAGAAAAAAAAAAAAAAAAAAAGACAGTGAAAACATTGTATGCAGTGCGACTGCATTTACTTCATTATTCCTGTTAGATTTAACACTGTTTGTAAATGCATTCTAACTCTTTAACAAGAGCTATTGTTACAAACATGAGCAAAAACAAAAAGAGCATTCAATCTTTGTCACGCTGTCAGCCCCTCAGCTAAAATGAAATATTAAAACCTCCAGCAGGTGGCAGCAAATCGTTCTCTTAATAAGTGAGCCACTGAATCATTTAGTCAAATGATTCTTTCAAAATGGGGGATTCATATAAGGACAAAGCAAGTGGGTCATTGATAGAGTGATTGTTCAAAAATACAATTTCATTCAGTGACGAAACTGAAACTGTTTCTCAGAAATGCACAATGGCATTTGGAAAGTTTTTTTTTTGGCAAAATAGTGCAAAAACAGTCAATATAATGTGTCTAAAATGTAAGTCACTTAATATTAACAACTTGTTCATTGAACTGTTGTATGAAATCAATATTACATTTGCACACATCCTGCTGAT
Source organism: Cyprinus carpio (assembly GCF_018340385.1). Lineage (NCBI taxonomy): Eukaryota > Metazoa > Chordata > Actinopteri > Cypriniformes > Cyprinidae > Cyprinus > Cyprinus carpio. The sequence goes on from NC_056614.1 coordinate 1,092,836, forward strand.
ATTTAGGAAAATTTGTGTGTTTTTTTTTTTTTTTTTTTTTTTACAAACTCTTGGATATTTGGGGCATTTTTAGTATTTATTATTAATTTCCTATGTTGTGTGCACAGTGTGGTGTCGAGAGGAGCCCAACCCAACAGATTAGGTTGCATATTAACCCCAGGCTATTCTTCTGATTACTGTCATAAAAATGGCAAGAAAATGAAATATAGTATAAGATTTATGCACACAAAGCAGTAAAATACAATATATTTATACAAGAAGACACTTTTCTGACATCTTGAACGCAAATGAATTATATGATTATATGTCTTTACTAGCCTATTAAATTTTGTTTACTTATTTCTGGTTCCCTAAATTGATTTTTTTTTTTTTTACTTGGGAGTGGGCACAGCCCTTTTTAACTTCCAGTGTGATTAGCAGCACAAAAACCATTATGCTGTTTAATATCGCAAACTGATATGTTATCAAATAATTTGAATTTATTACAGTATTCTAATAATAAACACACTAGTTTGCATATAGTGCAAATCATTTTACAGTCCACTGCATTTTGTTATTTTCTATGTACCTGATGAATCAAAAGTCTCTGAATAGCTTACTTGCATGGTGAAAAAGGCTCTCTTACTGTTTGCATCTCTCCACATGCCCATGTTTGTGTTTTAGACAGAGGATGTGAGAGTGTGAGTGTTTCACATGATTCAAGGGTTCAAGTCTGAGCATCTGTTTTTTTTTTTGTTGTTTTTTTTTTGTATTGTGTGTTAATTATTTTTCTCAATATCAACATCCTAAATATATATAGCCAGTGAATTGAAATCAGATATAACACTTGATATTTCAGTGTCCGTATTGCATTCCCTAAATAATTAGGGAAAACACCAAAACCTGTTTCACACTGCATGCACAGGGGAAGCAGCAGCTTAATTTCTGACTTATCACACTGAGTGTTTCTTTTAATAATAGTACAACAGTTATGGGAGTGTGCCATTGAATTTTATACACGTGTGATCATTCCGAAATCTAATTGAGGAAGAGGATCACATTTACACACAAATGGACATTAATCTGCACTGAACATAATCCATACAAGTGTAGCTATGTATAAAGTGATTAAATTGTCTTGATTCAGTGTTTTTTTTTTTTTTTTATATATATATTTTATGTTGCTTTATAAAAGCTTATATTGTACAATATCGCATTGATAAATAGGTTTATAAACTAACTAAATAAATATGCACTGCTGTTTAATGTGTTGTAAAACAGGCCTGACAAGGTTTATTTATGCTTTTAATTCATTGCAAAATTAACACAACAGGTTGCAACATATGCTTTTCAAAATGTACCTCTACCAAACTCCAAAAACACCTCTATACATACAGTACAATTCACTGCAGTTTCCAGCTGAAATGAACACTAAAGGTTAACGCAAGCAGTTAAACACAAGCAACTTCTGTTACTTGTCAAACATATTATTACAGAGGCAGATTATTGGTTTATAAAGACTTATCACATGGTTCCATCCACAATACTGTGTTATGAACTCAAAAGGCTTTATAAATTAATACATTTTGATGTTTGCATCACATAAGCAGCTCCATATGTTTGGCTTTTCTGACATAGTAAACTTGCTCGTTAGCGCACCCAGTACAGCATTGCACTTGTGATGTGAGTCCTGTCAAACACAAGTCAGGATAAAACAGCTCCAAGACACGTAGAAGCAAGCTAAAACGACATGGTTGTGTTTGTATCTCACATTTGCCTTTTTTAACACTATCGGTTGATTTAGGGTCAGGTTTAGTGGTGTTTGATTTTCAAACCCAAAGCACCATTTAGCCCCATTCAATAGACATTTAATTTTACTGCTGTGATACAAAACAAACAGTGTAATAAACGTTTCCTGATTCACATTCATCTGTTCTGGCTAAAACTTAACACTCTTTAGCGCCACTCACTGGACATTTGACTTCATATCGTAATATAATTTTACAGAATGTCACCAAGGACACATTTTTCCATAAAACTTACAAATGTGAGACAAAGTCACAGCAGGAGATAGTTAATATGTACACCATCGCAAAAACAATCCATTACAGTTCTGGAGATGGTCAGTGAGGTAATATCCATAAAAATGCTGTCAAGACTGCCAATTCTGATCTTCAAATAAATAAATGAATGAACAGATTGGAGAGTGTAAAGGCTTTGGCAGTGACTAGTACGCAATAAGTTTGTCCCTCAGAGATTTGCCAAGAAAAGACAAGGTTCACAGTCTGTAAGTGACTTTCATTTATTGGCGCATCACATCAGGTTCTTGTTTTTGCTCTTTTAATCCATTGGAAATGCATGTCTTAATTATCACCCTTTCAAATGTTCTTCAGTGATCAAATGTCTCTTTCGAGGATGGCAGTCTGTTCAAAATAAATTTACAGGCCATCAAAGTGAGAGATAAGCCCTTGAGGAGCTGTAGAGCTGTGAAGAATCTCCGGTAAGTAAAGACGATGTTCTTGCCCTGATTACACACAATAGTCAACCTTTTGTTCAATTTCTCATACGCTACTTCAAATAAAAGAAATTGATTTAATAGCTCCTCTATTATATCTGGACTCATAAAGATTTGCTTTAGGCATAGCACGGGCTTCTTTTTTTAACCAATGTAGCATGAAATGCGCATGCTATCTCTTCCCTCCGAGTGTGGAAAAGAGGATTCAATGTGAAAGGCCTAAATGGAAGCAGTTCTTTCTAATGCTCCATACTGACTGCAAGTGTCAGATGCTGTTAGGCGTTAGCAGCTCCTCAGCCATTAGCAGCAGCCGGTGCTCCGCGCCGTACAGCTGGATCGGAGGTGGGAGGAACTGGCTCTAATAGGCTGGCATGGCATTGTTCTCTGTTGGAACACTACAGATGCACAGACCGGCAGATATCGCAACACTGCGCCAAACACATATGCTGCCGTTGGAACATGGCATATTCAGACCTGGACTCCCCCTGGTAACTTTAATGAGATGAAAACACTTTCTTGTAGTCAAGTGCTTGTTCCTGTGAAGATCAAAAGTGCATGTTTTTGATTTGAAGTTGGTGTATTATCTACTGACGTACCAAGCCATATATATATATATATATATATATATATATATATATATATATATATATATATATATATAGGGCTGTAACCACCATAGACTTTGAAGTAGACGAGTCCTCCCCAATATTTAAAATTCTTGCACTAATCTGCTGCACTACATTATGCAGCACTTTGTTTTTAGGATGGCAAGAGGTTTAAAATTACATTCTTAGTCTGATCTGCCTCAACAGTCTATCTGTGCTCGTCAGAGTTAAAATGACTGAGATAACCAATCAAATCAAAGTAGACGGGGCTTATAGTGCATCATGTCAATTTAGCATTGCAAGAGAGTGAGGTAAGAGAAAAGTATGAAAGCATGTAATATTTGTGTTTTACACTGTTAAACCGAAATGTTAAATGACCGACAGTAATATCTAGGGATGCAAACTACTCTGCTTTTTTGTCAAATACAGCATGGCCGTTTTCTGTTTACAAGTTTGACAAATCATGTTTTTCAGTAACATGAAAACAAATGTGCTGGTTCTGTGCTGTTTGGTGTATTTGCAGGAGTATATTTTTATCTAGCGGCAGCAGACTTTCTATGTTAAATTGATTTGATTAGGCCATCTCTGTTCCAGGAAGAGCATTGTTTGCTGTGGCTAATTCTCTCCACTTAATGCCTGTCTCTTTTGCCAGCATCAGATCTCCAGCTCTCTAACACGCCCATCTCCCCGGTTGGGTTTTCTCATCATATTTGGTAGAGCACTCAATATGTTGTATTGACCTTCTGTGCATGGCACAAATGGATCAGATCGCTCTGGCTAAAAGCAAGCTAATTCCAAACACCATCGCATGCGTAAAAGTTTAATGAAGCTGCTGAACCGTAAAATGAGAGAATAATCTGAAGCGCTGTGTGAAGGGAGCACGTTCGTGATGTGAGGTTTGCACGGCCGCGTCATCCAGATAAGCGGCGAGGTAAAGGGGTCTCGCTGTAGACCTGTGTTTGCTAATGAATAAACCATAAAGCTCAGTCATACATCATCTTGTAAGACACGATCAATGCTGTCTTTCACGGAGGCCTGGCTTCTGAATATTTTATACCTATCAAGGTAGCCTTCAAAAAAAGCGATGACAGAGAGTAAAATCAAAGTATCTGACATCACACTAATTTATTGTAAGAAATGAATATGTGGTGATGAGAATAGCAGTGAGACTTTAAAGGAAGAGACAGAGGTTTCGTTAAAGTGATCTGACCAGGCTGATTATTCATATTTGTGCATTACTGCTTTGGTTATGTATGCTTGGATAGACTCTGAATTAGGGTTGGGTGATGTCTACCAAATTGGCATCAGTGAATGATTTGCAGATCCTGAGCACTACAGACAAACATCTAATCTTGTAAAATGTGTGGTAAGTACTGCTGCTCCGTAGTATGTGTGATTGTGAATCTTGAAAGTGAAAGTAAAAAGAGAGCACACATTCAAAAGCGGTTTCAATGCCCCACATATTAATAGTGGCTCCCTGATGCCCACAATTTATATACAGCATAATTACCCAACGATATAACCGCGAGAGAAAGTATATATTTTCAGTGAAGTACATATATTTTTTTCCTTCTATCTCGTATTTATTTCCTTTAGGGGTTTCATAGTACATGCCATTTTTGTTAAAGGCAGAACTAAAGGCAATAAGAAGAAGTGTAGCATAATTTCCAGGGGTGTCCAAGTATTGAAGCAAACAGTGCAGAAGACAAGCCACTGCGTCATCTGTACCTCTTTTCTGCTTGTATGCAATTTAAAGAGAGTCCAAAAATGATGGAAAATATATATTAAAAAAAAAAAAAAAAATTGGACCAATTTCTCAAAACATTTCATTATGATTGAGGTTAACGATGGATGTGATTTTTTTTTTTTTTTTGGGACAGGAATGACAATTGAGGATTTCCATATGACCAGTATTTTTGAAGTGTCAATATTCAAAATTATTATTACGTTTCTCATACTTTTAAATCACACTTTTATTTCAAGCTCTGACCTGGAAACATACATTTCCATCAGGTTCTTTCGAAACGAGAGGACAGAGTGACAGAACATGCATGGACGATGTTTTGATATGGTTTTTTCCTACAGCAAAACACAGTAAATGACACGAAAGCTCTCGTCACGATTTGATCGTCACACGCGTCTGTGATGAATCTGTATTTTAAAATGTGTCATAACATCCTCCATTAGGAGCAGTCACTGTCCACAGGGAAATCACTTACGGAGCGACCATGCTTTTAACTGTATTGATGTGCCAGCGGAAGCCAGATCGCCCGCAATTAAACATGCTATCATATTACGAGATTAATGCTGCATTTCAGACCCAATGCAAAGCCGCTTCTGCTCGCAGCATGCTAACATTACAATAAACACATAAGGGAAGGCCAGTGTGATATAAGCGTCCTCTTTCATGACAGTCTGTCTCTCTCAAGGTCATCATGGTTGTGTTGTGTACAGTCCTGTCTCTTTCCAAGGCTGAGGAAATTGAAAGCATTAGGAAACGATTCCTCCCTCCAGAGGAAATAGGCTTAGGCTGCCGGCTGTCATCACAGGCAAGCGCAGATTGACATTTGGGTTTATTTTGGAACGGAGCGAATCTGAGGTTATCACAGAGGATCCATTTAGTGCATCTACAGCTCACTCTGCTCTAAAAAGCAATATTCTTCTAAAAGAGAAAGACTAGTTGAAGCTAAACAGCCGGCAATCGTGTTTTTTATTTATTTTATTTTTTTCTGAATGGTACACCTACATTTGTGCGTATACTGTATACAGTCCAGAAATAACTGAATGCCACACCAGTGATGTGCGAATCGAGATTCACAGTGGTGGCAAAAATTGTTGAACACATGGATCTGAAAATATTAACCTGTTTTTGCCTCCAAATCACGATTTCATTTCATAATGTTCATGAAACATGCAGATGGATGCTCAGAGCACAAGTATCAGATGGAGTCGTACTGTTTTTATCCATTTTTAACTTTAATATTTGGTATGTCCACCTTTTGCAGCAATTACAGCAGCACATCTCTCTGGCATAGTGTCAATATATTTCCTGAGATCTTCAACACTAATGTTATCCCATGCCTTCTGCATTTCTTTGAATGTTCAGTAGATCTGTCCAGTTTATTTTCAACTCGCCTTTGAGGGGCTAGTCCATAATTTTCAATGTTCCAGTGGATTCCTTCCATCGCAGGTACTTTCGGCAACAAAATCAAAAACAGCTGAAACCTTTTAAATATGCAAAGTGTTCTAATAATTTGTGCCACCACTGTACTTTCCCGCTGGTCACGGAACTTTATTTTATTTAATTATTTATTGTCCTTAGGATAATGGAATCGCTTAGCTTTTTTTTCCTCAAGTGTCGCTTCCAGCATCATATTCAAGATCATCAGATCTCTGTGATACTGCACCTGTCACAAAAACAGCAATGCACTTTGTGATTTGGTTCCTCATATTTCTGTTTTGATTTAAACCAGTAGTTGGCTTCATCATATGGGTCATAAAGTCACATTGTGAGATATGATGCCACAACTGAAAGATGTAAAGTTGTATTTTAGTATTTTTGACATACTATTATAGTTTTTATTAATATTTTAAATGAGTACTAATTTGTATATTTTCTTCTATTTTCACTTGAATTAAGTTTGTCATTTTGTTGTGTTTTCATCATTTTATTAGTTTTTTATGTGTTTATACAGTTTTTCTTATTTTTATTTTAGTTTAAGTTATTTTAGTACATGAAGTTGCAGTTATGAGAAATAACTTAGCTTTTGTGAATTATAAAGTCATATGTGAGATATAATGCTACAGTTGGGACAACTGAATAGATACAATGTAACAATTTTGAGAGATACATACTGTATCATCTTTTATACGCATTTTACACTAAGGATTCAGAATGAATGCATTAAATTGATCAAAAGTGACAGTAAATACATTTATAATGTTCCTATATATATAAATATATATATATATATATATTATTATTATTATTTTTTTTTTTCAAATAAATGCTGTTGAACGTTCTGTTTTTTTTTTTTTTAATGTTGTTTGTGTTTCACGTGACACTGAAGACTGGAGTAATGATGCTGAAAATACAGCTGCACATCACAGCTTTGCATTTTAAAATATAAAACAGAATTTAGAATTTTTACTGTATTTCTGATGCAGCCTTGGTGAGCAGAAGAGACTTCTTTCAAAAACATTAACAAATCTTAAGACCCCAAAGTTTTTAATCTAATGTTGCAATTCCTTGCTAACCAGTGGCTGTTTTATATATACTGTATATTAACCAGGCAGTTTTTGTTCACATCTACACGTCTGAAGAAGCCATGGTATCAGTATTGTGTCTTAGTGTGAGTTATAGTAAGTTCCAACTCTATTAACCGACCCTCTTTTAGTTAATGAATTCCATTAGTATGCGCTAAGGAAGAAAACAACAAGGCAATGTTTAATCAATTATAATCGCTTCATCACATCAGCCTCGGCGTCTGTTCTGGTGTGTGTGGCTGCACGTCCGTTTGTGCTCCGAACACATTTAGCTGTTAACACACTCCATAGTTTCTCAGATGCACCGTTTGCAACTTTCTGTGCTCATACTGAAAATCAGGCCATGCATCAGCAGCAGTGATGAATAGACTCCTGAAATTACAGCACAGCAATAAACTGGATTATCTTCACAGTACGAGCACAATGCACATGTTGTATGACTACATGCATGAGAACATACAGCACTAAAGTGGTCGTATCATTCATGAGGAATCTCATTTTCATTTTGAGTTAAAAGAGTTTCAGTGCAGTCTGAACATACTGTACTCTCTAGCCATGCTTGGAAACAATATGCTTTTTAAATGTTTTTAATGAAGTCTCTTCTGCTCACCAAGACTGCATTTATTTGACCAAAAAACAGTAATAGTGTAAAATATTATTGCAATTTGAAATAACTACCTTCTATTAAAATCTATTGTAAAATGTAATTTATTGCTGTGATCATATCTGAATTTTCAGAAGTCACCACTCCAGTCCTTGGCATCAAACAGATAGATAGATAGATAGATAGATAGATAGATAGATAGATAGATAGATAGATAGTAAAATTTTTTAATTTTTATTTTTACCATCCATTTGGATTTTTTAGTTTTTGTATTTCAATTAATGCATGAAATCCTGTTTTTTAAATCAAAATGCAATTTTTTACCCTACTTAGTCAGCATAAATCTGTTCATTGTAGGAAAAAATAAGTATTTGAGTTAAAAAGAATGACTACTGATCAAAATATGGCTTTCTGTTGAACAAGAGTTATTCTTTTAGTTACAGTTTTTTTCAGCTGCTTACACACATTTTCAAAACATTGCCTCTTTTTTCAAAACTTTACACATAAATCAAAGAATTGCACACAAAATGCAAAATGCCTCACATCTCTTGCAAAATGAAGCACTGCATTCAACATAGCACAAACACATCTCAAAAGCAAACATTTGCAAACATCTTTGCCATAATATTAATTCCTGTTAGATTTGTGTGTGTTACATAGAGAATTATCTGTGTTTTGCAAAAAGTGTTTTATGAAATTGAAAACTGAGTCAAAGGCTGAGAATTAGTGTATGGTTTTGCAGATTTGGTGTGTTATTCTGCTGTTTGAGTGTCAGCTTTCAGAAACTGTGTGACAAAGAAAGATTTTGAAAAAAAAAAAAAAACGGTAAAATGTGTGAGATGAGATGCTAAATTATTGACAATAAATAATATATCAATATAGTTATTGGTTATAGAAATCTGACCTGTTTAATTTATGTATGACTGACAAACATGTATCACATTAAGTTTATTGTTGTCTAAAATGAAATTTTCAGTTGTAAATGAAGCAAATATTATTGCAGTATGTTTTACAAGAAAATACTACTTCAGTTTTTCTACTTTAAAACTTCACATTTAATGCACTTGCCATTTCTTTGTAGTTGTTTATTACACCCACTTGCAATTTCTGAGTGAAAATTGTTTCTACAATTTTTAAATTCAATTAATATATAAGGTGAAAATCATTTATGGCTTGAGCAAAGATATTTTATTGTATGAGCAAAGATGGCAGATTTGTGAGTGTGTACATCTTTGGATTTTTTTTTTTTTTTTTCAGCTTGCATCCTTTGTTACACTACATTTACAACTTCTCATCTCTTCAAGAGGGAGCACTCATGCTAAAGTGAACATGAAATATAACTTCTTAAAGTATATGGCCATATAATGACTGTAATTGTTCCTCCCTTGAGATCGTCATCTTCATGCTAAATGCTGTTTTCTTTATTAGCGGTTGTATTTCCCTAATTTGTTTACAAGATTTTCCCTTGTGCTCGTATTCTGTGACTTGTGTAATGTACCAACAGGCCACCGTACCCCTACTGACTTTAATTATTTGCTTATTTAGCCGCAGCTGATGTAGAACAAAAGCGAGATGACACCAAACATCACAACCCATTTCCTTAAAATTATACACGCTTCCCTGCAACTAAAGCGATTTGGCTCACAATGGCAGAGATAAAAAAGGATCCATTAATGATTTTTTTGCTAAGTTAATTAAAATCAAGAGAATTAAGCACTTAAGCAATAAACACTTGTTGAGCTATAAACAGGAGTTGTCTTCCAGAAGGCTGACTTATGGAGCGGCTTCACGTTCAGATGCAAGTAAAGAGAGGCTGACGTGAACATGTGCATGAATGCAGTTAAAATGTCCCTATAATTAGGTTAGGGTTAGGGAGTTGTGATTTTGTTATGGTTGAGTTGAGAATGTGAATTGTTTCTGTGAAATTATTTAATACGTTGCTATGTTGATTTTTTAATTTTATTCAATAATTAAGGAGTGAGTTATATTTTTGACACAATGATTCAATGATCCATTCATAAAGACATGTGCCTACTCATACTACGCCTTTACATAGCTACTCTTTTTTTTGCAAAGAGAAGTACACAGTTTTGAGTTTATAGTAGCAAGCTTTGTGACATACTATCATGTCTATGATCAGGGTTGATCTGAACTCTGCAGGATCTCCAGGGCCAGGATTGGGCACCCCTGATTTAATTTGATTTGTGTTTTACTTTAGTGTGTTTGATCTGGGTTGATATGATTTGTGAACCCTGATTTATTTGTTGATTTATATTGTATATGTATTGTTTTTTTTTTTTTTTTTTTTTTTATTTTCATGCAGTGGAAGTCATTGTGGTTCATGGGTTGGTTAAAAAGGAGCTATGAATCGATACTCGAAACCACGTTCAGCAATGCAGCGATTGGCAATGAAATGACATCATCTAATTAAAAAAAACACCTAACAAATTTCAGGACTTTTATAAGGAAACAACCAAGTGAACAAAACAACATAAATGCTATAATAGATAAATAAAATGTTTAAAAAAATTTTTTTACGTGATTCCCAATTATTTATATTCACGATTTCTAATATTTGTACAGGCTTTACATTTTTATTTCAATGTAGTAATTAGCAATATATTTAATTCTATTTTATAACAGATTTGTTATGTGACAGCATTAATTCAAGTTTCTTAAGGGTGAAGATCATGTTTTCACGTTTTTTTTTGGTGAATCGAGTAACTCGGGTTACATATGTAAGCTTTTGAATTAATGCACAACTCTACATTATCTGTATAGCATGTGTGTAAGACTCCAATACAATTATGAAGTAATTATTTTATGACAAATAAATATTTCAATGAGTAAAACTGGCTGTGTCTATAGTATTAAACACTGCACAACATTATAATATTATATTTAAATACATTTTTAAATGATTATTATTTTACATTATTGTTCCTTGGATCAGTTGGATACTCTTGTAATAAAGTAGTGGTGGTAGCGGACAGATTTTAAGTATCAATTCTGATTACAAATTTATATTTATATTTTTTATTGTGTTTAGATTGATTAAGAGTGGTCTTTAGATTTTTTGAATTTATGGACTTGAAGTTTTTTTTTGTTTTGATTTGTATGAGGTTTTCCACTTTGCCACAGTCCATTTTAAATGAGGCTTGGCCCAGAGAAAACACCTGCGCTTCTGGATCACGTTTAGATATGGCTTCTTTTTTTACCTATAGAGTTTTAGCCGGCGACGGCGAATGGCACGGTGGATTGTGTTCACCGACAATGTTTTCTGGAAGTATTCCTGAGCCCATGTAGTGATCTCCATTACAGTAGCATTCCTGTATGTGATGCAGTGCCGTCTAAGGGCCCGAAGATCACGAGCATCCAGTATGGTTTTCCGGCCTTGACCCTTACGCACAGAGATTGTTCCAGATTCTCTGAATCTTTGGATGATATTATGCACTGTTGATGATGATAACTTCAAACTCTTTGCAATTGTTCTCTGAGAAACTGCTTTCTGATATTGCTCCACTATTTTTCACCGCAGCATTGGGGGAATTGATCCTCTGCCCATCTTGACTTCTGAGAGACACTGCCACTCTGAGAGGCTCTTTTTATACCCAATCATGTTGCCAATTGACCTAATAAGCTGCAAAATGGTCCTCCAGCTGTTCCTTATATGTACATTTAACTTTTCCAGCCTCTTATTGCTACCTGTCCCAACTTTTTTGGAATGTGTAGCTCTCATGAAATCCAAAATGAGCCAATATTTGGCATGACATTTCAAAACTTTCAACATTTGATATGTTCTATATTCTATTGTGAATAAAATATAAGTTTATGAGATTTGTAAATTATTCCATTCCTTTTTTACTCATAATTTGTATAGTGTCCCAACTTTTTTGGAATCGGGTTTGTATTTAGCATAGGACACTGGGAAGCAGGGAGTCAAAAGCTTCCTGTCTAATTGAATTATTAATGAATCTTTTGAATGAATGATTCAATGAATCACTCATTAAGGCACTTGCTGCCACCTACTGGTGGTTTTAGTATCATATTTATTTATCCATGGCAGTCCTAAACCAGCTTAGGGACCAGCACAAAAACTCAAACAATCCCAAAAACTATCAAGATATCATTTTTTTTTTGTCAATATGGCACCCTCCTGCATGGCTGTGCATCCTCATCCTCATGACTCCACGGTTTGACTCTCAGAGGGTGGGATGGGAGAAAGCGTCACTGTGAAGAAAGCTGGGAATAACAACATATATAAGCAGGAGGAGAGAGAGAGAGAGAGAGAAGCTCGTACCTGTAGAAGGTTAGATAAGGTCTGAAGAGACTGAATGGAAATTATTCAGTGTGTTTGATGGGAAAACATCCTTTTCATTAAAGAAAACAGATATCTGGCATGTGTGGTGTCTTATCTTTGATTATTGTGTCTACAGGTGCCTATAACAGTGTTTTTTTTTTTTTTTTTTTTACTTTGTAGATAATTGGAGTGTGTTTCACAAGAACAATTTCAGTTTTCCTACTTCAAAATGTCATGTTTAATTCAACGTGTTACTTGCCACTTCTTTGTAATTATTTGTGAAACTTAACAATTTCAGCTTCTATTGTTGCTTTGTCAAGTCATGTCACATTTATTTCTGTAGTGCTTTATACAATACAGATGGTTTCAAAGCAGCTTCACGGTAATAAACAGGAAAATAACAGTATTAATGTAGCAAAGTTCTTCAGTTATGAAATCAATCATCTCTATACAGAAGACAATAGAATCATTATGCAGCTCACTTACGTTCAGTGTTTATTCAGTTTAGTTCAGTGACAGTGTCAGTGTTGCAAAGTTCATTTGTTATGAAACAAACTCAGAAAAAGCAGCTCTACAGAATCCAATAGCTCAACTCAGTTCAGTTCAAATCATGGAACGAGACTAAGATCATCAAAGTATGAAACAACATGCAGCTCAAGTTTTGTTAAAAGAAATTGTATCATTGTTTATAATTTTAGAATTGGCTTCCTTTTCGATTCATGACTGGAAATTTGAATTAACAACACAGGATGTTGACTTTGCATTTGAATCAGTATTTACTAAATTGTAATTTAACTATATATATGTGTGTGTGTGTGTGTGTGTAAATCTAAGAAAATGTATAATGTTTATATATATATTTTCCTCGCATTTTCATAGTTTTAATTTAATTGCAATTTTATACAAATACTTATGACTATCCAAGGTGTACAAAACTAGAATAATTGCATCAATAAATAACTAATTATGTATATTTATTCCATTATGTAAAGGGCATTTATTCTCAACTGAGCAGATGCTAAATATATATTTAAGATTTTTTTTATATATATATACAATAAAATATAATAATGATTAGGCATAATTTACTAATTATAAGAATGTATTTATAAACATAACACTTAATATTCTTTCTGTATGCTTTTCTATTTGTACGTTTCGATGCTAAAAATCGAATTATATTTTAGAAGTTATATGACTTTCTTTGAATTTCATCCTATTTTAATTGTTCTTTAGTTACAGTAGTGTAATTTTCAGTGCACTGAGTCATTTCTGAATGATGCACAGTCCTCTGAGGAACAACGCAAACTTGCTCTCACTCTTTTATTCTTCCTACAAACATTCTCTAAAACACCATTGAGTTTGATCATTTGACTGATGGATATCATTTGTCAAACTACCTTATTATTTTGTCATCTTGGCAAGGAACATTTTATGTTTCTCTAATTGAACATCATTCAAATGAGATTTCCCACCTGGCATCATGCTGTCACACGGATAAGGGTTCAAACCGGAGCATGTGGATGTGCCATAGAGGACAGCGGCTCTGACTGACTGATACTCTCAGTTTAATTCACATTTGTTAACACAAGACCTAGATGATAAACACACTGGCTTTTTATTGGCATTTATATATCAGCTACTTCAAACAGTTAGACTTCACCTATCAATAAATCCATCCATTTAATAATCTAAAGAACCTTTTTTCACTATAAAGAAACTTGTATGTGAAGGAAAGGTTCTATCAATGTTAATAGTTCTTTGTGGAACCATTGCTGCCAATAAAAAAATAAAAATAAAATAAAATAAAATAATTTAAATAATGAATCTACGTTAAAATATAATTTATTTCTGTGATGCAGAGCTGTATTTTCAGCATCATTACTCCAGTCTTCAGTGTCACATGATATTCAGAAATCATTTTAATATGATGATTTACTGCTCTAGAAACATTTCTGATTATTATCAATGTTGAAAACAGTTGTGCTGCACAATATTTCTGTGGAAACTGTGATACATTTCATTTTTCAGGATTCACAGAAGAATAGAAAGTTCAAAAGAACAACATGTATTTGAAACATAATCTATTGTAACATTATAAATGTCTTCACTGTCACTTTTGATCAATTTAATGCATTCTTGATGAATAGAAGTACTATCTATCTATCTATCTATCTATCTATCTATCTATCTATCTATCTATCTATCTATCTATCTATCTATCTATCTATCTATCTATCTATCTATCTATCTACTGTATCTATCTATCTATCTAGACAAAAGAAAGAAAGAAAGAAGGTTGAATAGAGAGTGGCATGTGAAAGGGAGTCGGGTCGAGCCGCAGGATTCATCTCCAGAGCTGATAATATGAGAGCAGGACACGCAGGTCATGAGATGAATACACGGGAATTAGAGTCATCCCTCCAAACTAATTGCAAGTTAGCGAAGGACAAAAGAGGCATCTGTAAAACTATTGGCAAATGTTCAAATTTTAGATTAGACAATGGAACGAACAAAAAAGCACATTATACCAGTGAAGATTATTAATGGTGTTGTGCATGAGTGCCTCTGAATACAGGATATTTAGCAGATTGTTATTTCACAGATGGATTTTACTATTGCCTGTATAAGACTTGCAATTGTGTTAAATTTATACTATTTGCAGTCTCCGCTCTACGAGTAGGTGCTGGAATATATTAGCGCCACGACAAAGTTCATCATTATCTGCTTTATACTCCATTACTTTCAAGTCAACGCTAGTTGCGTGTAGGCCAGGAACACAGCTCGTGATCTGACGCTGGGCTCTTATGAGTAATTCAGCACTTGCGTTTGATCCGTAGGATGAGATTCAGAACAAACGGCAGCATGCGTGTTCGTAGGCCACCCGTCCAGTCCTGCTAAAATGCACAGAATGTTAATAAAATTCAGTTCGCACTTGTGTAGAAGGTGTTGCTCTCCGCCGAAGTGGGCTTCATTTTCTCTCTGTTTGAATACAAAGCAGAAGCCTTTTGTTCTCAGGCTCTCCAACTGTCTGCAAACAAACCCTCGTCAATGCATCATTAGTTATTTTGCATTGAGCGGTACTCACCTCGCTCCTCAGCGTGACATCGGTCCAGCAGAGGAGCTCATCAGAGAGAGCTGCTGAAATACAGTACTCCAGGACAGAGAAACACTCTTCAACATCGACGTGTGCTCGAATGCTCAGGCACTCATTTCCAGAACTTTTAATTAACACCCTGACCACTTTGATGTTTCTCTTCAGTGCTAGAAAGCAGGTCAGTCTCTCTGAGGAACACACAGTGCTGGGAAGGTTACTTTAGAAATGTAATCAGTTACAGATCATAAGTTACCCAATTCAAAATGTAACAAGTAGTGTAACTATTTCAATTACTTTATCAGTTAGATTACTTTTGATTAGTTTTTGACCTTTTTAAATGTCTAACATATGTTTTCAACTGTTAATCATTTTCAAACATTTAAAGCAGGCATGGTATGACTCAACACTGATTACTTTCAGAATCCTTCACCACTTGAATTAAAATTATAATAATTATTTAATTTTAAAGCTCAGCCACCACAAAATCAGACTTTAGCACCTCTTCATACTTTAAGATTGTTCTGAGGTTGAATACAGTTATCGAATAAGCATGTGCCCTATTCTGTGTCCTAAACTCCTGAAACATTGGTGTCTGACGACGACTTTCATACTTTCCTGGACCTTGACAGTGTTTCTTGATTTATTTGGCAGTCTATGGGACAGTCTCAAACCTCCAGGTTTTCATCCAAAATATCTTAAATTGTGTTCCGAAGACGAACGAAGCTTTTACGGGTTTGGAACGACATGGGGGTAAGTGATAAATGACAAAATTTTCATTTTGGGGTGGAGTATCCCTTTAAGGTTTACTTCAACTCAGCCAAAAGGTCAGTGGTGTTTTGGATATGTAAAATTGCAGGTCAGTGTTCAGCAGATGTTTTAGCATGAGCTTGCCTTTCTGGTCTCCAGTATTCATTTGTTTGTGTATGTATGACTTTTTGTGTTCCCATAAAGTTCTGCTTAATAACAAGTGATATCATGCAGTGCTTTGGGGAACGGCCGGTACTCCAATGTAAATAACATACAGATGGTCATAAGAGCGTGATCTGCAGCATTATCACATCTCTCAGCACTGATCCCGAGCTTTGAGAATGTTAATGATGAATCTTCAGAGGAATGGTGTAATACCGCATTTACCGCGGTGTTTAACTGCCCCCTCGAGAGCTCTGGTGGGTTCTGGACATATCCATAAAATATATGAAAAATGATTTGGCTGTGACTAATTGCCTGTTTAGTGTTGTAGAAAGTTGTCAAACAGACCGTTGACTTTTAAAACCTAAAGTAAGGAACGGGATTCATTATTCAGAACTATATTCCATACAGTCAAGCTCTATACATTCAGTTATACAATTACAGGAATACTATAGGACTAAAGACAGCGGGACGGATGGGTTCTATCAGACGATTAAATAAAACACACCACCTTTGAGAAAAAGAAGTACATTTTAGTTTAAAAAAAGAGTAATTATTACCAGTGTTGGGGAAAGTTACTTTTAAAAGTAATGCCTTACAATATTGCGTTACTCCCTAAAAAAGTAAGTAAATACGTTACTTAGTTACTTTTTATGGAAAGTAATGTGTTACATTACTTTTGCGTTACTTTCACGTTACTTTTTAAATATGAGCAGGGCTTGATTGTTTTTAATATAAGAAGTTCTATTTATAGCAAATGTAAAAGCCCTTTCACACCAAAAAGTGTAATGAATAAACCTCAGGCTGAAGGAAAAGTAAATTCACGTCTGTACAGTAGAACACAGGAGAAGAAGGTTCAACACTCTTCAGCAATAAAAAAAAAACAAAAAAAACAATGAAGCACAATTGTTAGTTTATCTAAAGTCATTTTTGATTATTAGTATGGTTGAACTGTATCATTAAAGGTCAGCAGCAAAGACACTGTTAATAAAATGGGAATAGATACATTTGTGTTATTTAATATATTTAGTTATTGCAGGTTTGCGTCATATTCTGAGTTTGCATTTCACTGTTTTGATTAATTTTGATGAATACTAAATCTGTATTGGTTTTTTTGTTTTTTTTTTTGTGAGTGGGATGAATTAATGCACATTCACATTTAGTCTAGAACTACAGTAACATCATGTTCACACACAGCGCACACAACGCCTCCATACTTCCGATTTCTCCCAGTATGGGAACAGGAGGCTTGTCAGTCAAAAAATGGGAATACAAAGTAACTGGCATTACTTTTTTGAAAAAGTAACTCAGATATTTTCTTGTAAATTAAAAAGTAATGCGTTACTTTACTAGTTACTTGAAAAAAGTAATCTGATTACGTAACTCGCGTTACTTGTAATGCATTACCCCCAACACTGATTATTACTAAAATAATATGCTTTAACAGAATACACTTAAGTTTGAACTGAATGTAATGATTTCAGAAACTTAATTGCATAATTTGACTGACAAGACTAAAATATACTTTAATGTCATTTCTATTGAAACTTGCAGGAAAATTGTTAAAATATATTTGTAATTAAAAATTTGTAATGAAGTTACAATTTAGTACATTTCAAATATATTAATTTAAAATGTAATTTCAAATAGCACACTACAGTTAAAAGTATAAGTACTTTATGTGCTTTAGTTGTATATAGTACCATATGTATACTGTATATACAACAATGTGTGTGTGTGTGTGTGTGTGTGTGTGTGTGTGTGTGTGTGTGTGTGTGTGTGTGCGCGCGTATATATATGTATATATATATATATATATATATACTTTTAAGATTTGAAATAAACTGCATGTGCACATTCAATGCAATTAAGCACACTTATTTTTCACAAGGGTATATATTTGGAATTTATTTGTATTTTTGTACAAAGCATTTATACAAACAGTAAAAACATGATTTATGGATTATAATCTTTAGATATTCATATAAAGAGGTTGTAAGAAGCAGCAGGGGTCTGTCACTGCTGATCAGTGGAATAAAACCTCTTTACTAAGAGCAGACAGATTTGTGGAGCTGTGGACTTTTTTAAAGGACTGCTAGCAGTCCTGCGCTAAAATTCATTTTTAGCTCTCCACTTCTTCACGATGACAGGATCTTGGCATGTCCTTTTCTGAATAGAACTGGAGTACTTTCGAAGCGGCCAATAAACCAGGATCCCAAGCATGGCGTTAGAAGAAACCTCTGCAGCAGCACTTGAAGGGATGCTCTCGAGTGCCCGAGGAGTGATTGAACAACAGGACGTCTGGGGAATCATTACTGCCTGATTTTTGAGAGTGTGTGGGACATAATATAATACTGATTGAGTCTGCTCCACATGAGGCCCTGACACAGACAGTGAGAGGACTGTGATCACGGGGGGTCAGTGGCTCTGATGGGGCTTCATACGGATGCTTCCACCTTCAGTTTCGTAGATTCACCTGAAACAAACGGCCACCAGAGCGAGGCCAGTGGAGTAATTGAAAATGAGTGACATCTGCACCACTCACCGGCCTCGAGTCCCACGGAGGAGCTCCAGAAGGATAAGAGGAGGAGTAACGACAGTGAAGCACAAGAGAGGACCAGGCCTGGATTTTATTTTGTTTTGTTTCTGTTTGTGCGCGGCAGTCGTTCACGAGGGGCTGTCGTGCTATTTTGTTTTTATTTTATTATTAAAGTTTTATTTAAATGTTCGTCAGTTCCCGCCTCCTTCTTCCCGATGTGTTTATTTTGTTAGTAAAGTTTTATTTAAATTTTTTTTTGTTGATTCATTTTTATTTGTTATGTTTGATTTTTGTTATAAAAAAGCATTGATTCAATTCATTAAATTGTAATAATTTAATCATTTAATAACAACAATAATAATTATTATTATTTTAAATTGTACTTTTTTATTTTTATTTTTTATTTTTTTCTCAAATTTGATGTTTTCCATTTCATTTTTTCTTCATTCCATTAATTAAATCAATTAAATTGTATATATATTCACTTTCATTTTTGTAGATCCTGTGTTTTATGACATAATACATTGCTTTTATCAACAACAATGCTCAAATGATTACTTTTAGAAGTACACAATTCTGTTATAATTTCTTCAAGTTAAACTGAACTTTTATTTTGGTGTGTTCTAGTGAAAATCTTAGAATTTCTGTTTGTATCTTCCAATAGCTTTCTCAGATGAAACGGCAAAGTGCTGGTGAAGTGACGATGTTGATGATGATACAGTAGTTCATGTCTTCATATCCTCATATATTGATTTCAGTATTAGCAGTGCTTTACTATTGACAGACATATCAGCATTTGATTAAGTGTGCAGTCTTACTTTTGGGTTACCAAATTAATTACTGGATCATATAGAGTGCAAGTATGCTATTATATGCACAATAACCATAAGCAATAATCTTTTGAAATATGAATACATGTGGGCAAAACCTGCTTAGTTCAAAATAGAAATGCAAAATGAAGCACCAGACCAGACAAAGAAAAACTGCAGAAGGATTTGAGCAACTAACGCACCGAAAGTAATGCAAACTTGATCAGCTTGAAAATGATTTGCTCCCGTGGCCCTGAAAATTCACCTCCGGAAGCGTGTGGGTGGATCTCGCTGATTAAACAAATTCATCGTATGGTCCAGCTCATAATTAACCCCGCGCCTGCATTCAGCGCTCTTCATTATCCCAACATGTTCTTTTAGTCAGATACCAGAAAAAAATGAAAAATCCTCACAGCCTGCTTCACATACCCACATATGTGTGTATTTACAATCAAAAACCGCAGGTCTGAGGTGTTCTGTTTATCTTATTGTGCTCCAAGTGCGTCCATCCGTCCATACTGAGATTCATATACAGTGTGTATATCTTGTACAGCAGATGTTTCTGTCTGTTCTCTGCATCCGTGTTTTCTATTACAGGCATTTCAGTCTGTGTTTAGCTCTCATTTACATGCTGAAGCAGACCGTCAGCACAATTGTGCCCTGCTGACCCGTACCTGTGATTGCCACTGAAGTGCTGACAAGCTGACAACCCCATACACGCTTAAAAGAAAAATAATAACGTCGTGTTTTTCTTTCGACCTCATTGTGCTCTGTCAGAAAAGTGGTTGCTAGACACATCAAGCATTATGTTTTTCCCAAGCAAACAGTGCTTCTATTCAGACTCCGCACTACAAGTGACCTCAATTCCCACAGGCTTAGAGCACTTTATGAAATGACTTGGTTAATGCATTTACAGTCTTTTTATATCTTTGCAGCCAAAACATGTAAATTTCAGTTTTGAAGACTGCCAGCTTACCTGAGCTTGTCTTTCAGTCGCATTAGACATCTATCTATTTTTAATCAATCATAAAATCACACGAACATTTAAATGACACTGTATTTGACCTTGCATTGTTTTTTTTGTTTTTTTCGAATAGGTGATACATTGTCGTAAACTATCATTATTAAGGATTATTATTCTTCATAGAAATATCTGATTAACCAGTTGTCAGTTTCATAAGTTTTCATTCACATTTTTAAAAACAATTTGATGCCACGCACCACTATTTAGATTTTTTACATTTTAGAATTTTAGAAGTATGATGCAAGTTGCATTTAATGCTACACATTCTTGCTTTGCTCAAGCACCAACATTCATTTAACTTGATTTTCACTTGCATCATCCTCATTCTCTGCATGCATGATGAGGTAGAATAAAAATACATTATTTATGGAGTATTTCTGATGTGAATTTCATATCAATACTCAATTATTTATTGAGTATTTTTTATGCTTTTTTATATATACACAAGACTAGAACAACTAAGATGCCTTTAAATTAAACCAGCAATGTTTTATTGTTGCATCATGTAGAAACTGTTTGCATATTCCAGTTCCTATTGAACAAAAGCATCAACCAGCTTTAATATCTGGATATTTGGTAAAGCTGGACAATGTGAGATAAAGCTAATGATCCATACAAGATTTTACATTCTGTACAATATGCAGTCATTACCAAACATATATATACAATTAGATATTTTTCATGGAAATGTAAATAAAAATGAGCTAATAAAAATGTATACTGAGATTTTTGTCCTGACAGATTTTTATTATTGAATTATCTAAATATTTCATGAACATTTGAATGTTTGCATATTGTATTGTAAAAATGCATTCATTTATAACTTATATTGCATCTTATGTTTATGGATTTAAACCTGTAAACATATGAAATGTATATATATATATGTATATATATATATATATATATATATATATATAGAGAGAGAGAGAGAGAGAGAGAGAGAGAGAGAGAGAGATATATAGATAGATAGATAGATAGATAGATAGATAGATAGATAGTTTGCTTATATAAAAAGGCCAAAGTTTTATATAATCCAATTACAAAATATATGTTTTGTCCTGTTTAAATGTGATTTTTATGCATAGTAACTCAGAAGATAGTCAGTGCTGTCTTTTTAGTCGACTTCATTTGATCATCAAACAAAGCATCACACATGAATACAAATCACACCAGCCACTGTGGAGAGAAAACATATTAGAGAGGTTGAGGGAAGAGAAAGAGTTTGTTCAGGTTGCAGCAGGAAGTAAATGACAGAGATGAAACAAATCAAGTCTGAGTAGCTTCCTTGAGTGAGCCAATCGTCAGCAATCAGTGCGACTGCATCCAGCTCTTCCTTATGGACCCTGAACATACGCCTGTCATCCATCTGCTACTGCACTGCGAGCCGTGATTGCTGTGGTTTTGTGATGTGGCTTGTGTTTCAAGAAAAAAGCACAAGAATGAGCACAAAAGTGAGGAGTGATTTTTGCTAACAAGATGATTGGAAGATTAGGATTATGTCAAAAAACAAGATCAGACCCCTTAAATATGCATGTTCAGTGACTGGATCACAATCAGATTTTTCTGTGATCAGATCACACTCAAACTGCATTTATGTTGTCCATATAAAACTACACATGCAATATATAATACAGAGGTTGTGCTACAAGTCATTATCATTTGCTGTGTAAATTTACTGCCATGCTTTATTTCTTATCTTTCATTAAAATATTGTAACACATAGTAATTTTAATGTGACGTCCAGATCATTTATACAAAAACAAAACAACTTTAATTAGTGCTGCATTGAGGATTCTTGGCCTTTTCTGTCTTTTTTTAGTTTTATGAAAACAGAACAGACCATGGAGTTTGGCGGTTTTCCCACTGGATATTATCTGAAATCTCTACTCTCTCTGCCCAGTCCTTGACTCATCTTTCTCTTTTTCTTCACCACAAATACATTTAACCATCCTTTACTGTTTCTTAACTCTATAAAGCCTTGATACACAAATTTCTAAGGCCTCATGACCAGTGTTTTATCCAGTCAAAGCTCTTTTAGTGTAATTGTACAAGCGTCCAGCTTCAGCTGCTGCTTCTCGTCTCAAATCTTGACTGATTTTGAACATCGCACATCTTCTGAGGAGCATTTATTTCTTCATCTCTCAATCAGCATTGGATTGCATTGCATTCATTGCATCTTTGGATCATTTCAATCTCATCTAAAACATATTATTGGAGATATAGAGTGAATGATATTTAGATCATTTTATGTCATTATCTGCTTTACTGTTATAAATATTTCATTGATTTACATTACAACATTTCATCATAGAAATATCAGCATCTGCACCAGTTTTACTCAGTTTGAGGCTCGATAAAAATAAGCTGTTTTTTCGTCTATAAAAGCTATAAAAGCCTGATGATCAAATATGATGCAAAATATAAAACACATATGCAAAAGTTGATTGTCTAAAAGGTTCAATAAACTGTTTCATTTACTATTGGACTTTATTTCATATGACTATTATTATAGGTTTTACAGAGTTAAGTAGAGAATGCAACAGACCAGGTTTCTTTTTTTATCCGACCCTATTTTATATGAATTTTTTCTTAATTTTTGTAGATTTACAAAAATGTTTAGTTGTGGCAGACCTGTGTCCAGATCCAGAGCAGGCCCACCAAAACTACAAACAGTCGCTACTATCTCACAATATTACCGCAATTCTGTCGCATTTATGGCAAATAACATCGCTGACCCTGCTGACAAAAACAATAGAAACCATCACAGAAATTCTAATGATTTCCACTACAAATACCACTAAAAACCATCAACCTTTAACCATTAAATAATGGTATCATGTAGTGTGTGTTTTGGGACATATTACATTAGGATTTAATGGTTTTAACAAAAGCCACCAACATAATGCAACCAATTACCAATTAAAAAAATTGAAATAAATGTATTATCGTATGAACTAAAATACTTGAAATCTATAGAAAAAGAGCAGAATGTAAAATGTATAATATAGCCCTATTCACACGGGATTAGTATGACCTGGTGACCTCCAGTCATTTGTAATAATCGCAGAGGTTATCTGTGATCTTAATCCGGTGCGAATCGGCCATGTCTGTAATTTGTAAAGTAAACATTCCCCCGCAGATGACCTACCATATTTCACCGAACACCGAGGTCCTGTGATAATATTAGTCCCGTGCGAATCAACATCTCATATAACATTTAACAACGTTTTTGTTTCCTGTGCCTTTTTATCCATCTTTCGTGAAGAATGGAGCTGTGTTGTAATGTTATTTTTTATTACAGAACATTCTCAAAACAACATAAGAGGACAGTTAAAAAGGGCTTATTAAAAATAAATAAATAAATAAATACTTATTCCAAATGGTTCCATAAAATAACCGGGTAACTGCAAGATTTTTTAAAAATAAAATAAAAGCGCTTAAAAACCTTTTAAGACCTGCACTTCACATTTCAGCCTTTAAACAAATTTTAAGAAAAGGGAAGAGTCAAAAGCATCAATATCTATATTAATTTAAACAATTAGGCTATTATTAATCAATTATATTAAATTACATAAATATATCTTAGTGTCTTAATTGTTTAAATTTTTAAAATGCATGAGCTTTTTGTCGACCCACTGGTTCACGTTTAAAAATATGTAGCAGAAATAGCAGACAGGCTTACTGAAAAAGCAAACTTATTCTATGCAGCAGCAGGTGTCACTTCCGGATCTAGCAGTTTCCCCGGTAACCAGAACAAAGCAGTGCGCCTGACTCTGAAACGTGCAGCGCTCAAGTTTATTCAGTGAAATCATAACCTTTTGAAATTTAATCTACATACTAATCTATATTGTAATTCTGGTCTCTCTGTCCCCAAATTTAAGACCTCTTATAATTAAGACTTTCTGTATCATTTTAGAGTTTACATGGCCTTAAATTTTAAGACTTTTTATATAAGGACCCGCGGAAACCCTAAGAACATAGTTCAGTGCAAACACTTCTGTCATGCATTTGGCAAAAAGCTTTTGTTGACAATGCATTTTACCTTTGAAATTTGAGGCAAGTGCAACTCTGGCGTCCCCATTGTTTGTGCATAGCAGTGTGATGATTTAAATAACAGATTTCCAAACACTACAAACATATAAGTATCTCTTTGTAGTTGGTAAAAAGATAACCTGTTTACCATCTTGACTGGAAAATGCTGTTTTCATGGTCTGTTTTTCATTTATTATTTGAATGTTTACATTAGAGTGCTCGTCCTACTACACTGAAATTAATATGAGGAGCGTCTGGAAACCAGCGACCTCTCCTGGTTGGAGATAGTATTAATATCATAAACTGAAAGCAATCTTTACGTGACTTACATTTTAGATATTTTCAAATTGATCATCCGAGTCTAAAATGATCCAGTAGGCCGTATTAAAAACATTGCGGGCTGTATATGGCAGTTTCTGTTTCTTATAAGCAAAAATACATTTCATTAGTGTCCCCTTTTGTCAGCTGTCAACGTCACTTTATCTGACACTTTTTCTTTGATGATGAATCAGTCAGACCGACGGCCCTTCTGGACTTCTCCAGAACATTCAGATGGCCAGTCCATCCCTGATCCAAAGCTCATGTGGATGTCAGCTGAGGTTTTTCTCCCGACGTGCCCAGAAATAAACACTTGACAGACGTCTTAACAGTAATGAAACGTCGCTGTTCTGTTCAGGTACAAAGTAATGATGGCCTGGAGGCGGTTTGAGATGCTGTCTGCTAGCAGTTAAAAATGTTTGCCACCCTCTCAGATTGAAGGCTTATTAGTTCCCATCTCTTGGACCTCAGTCTCCAATAGGACTGTATCAGCAAATCCACTTCATTATCCTCTTTAATTGGCTAAATAATCCCCCTCGCTCCCTCCACACTTGTTTGTTGGTGGGCAGACAGGCGCTGTATGGCTGACTGGAGAAGATCTAATATAAACTGGTCACATTTTTACACACGCAATAATTGATCCTGGATAAAAGATACAGACTGTCATGCATCTCATGCATCACACAGCCTGTTTTAACTCTAACTCATCCTTGTGATTCACTTCAGAAAGCAGAGCTTTGTAGTCAAATCAGCTCTGCGCCGAATCGCTTCAATTACCAAACCAAGCTCGTTCATTTGAAGACAAATCTGTCGATGCCGATCTGATCACCTAATGGCATGTTAGTAAAACAGAGCAAGCTTCATTCGGTGTTTTAGCGTTTACTGGCTGTGAAGGTGCTGCTCTTGGTCTGTTTTTCTGGTGATGGATGGCTTTTCTTGCAGCCGCTGCTTTGCTTGTTCATGCTAATGCGTCTGATGACCTGTTGGTCTTCAATCTAACCGGAGGAAATGGCAGCTGGAGCAGCGGGGTGTGATCTTTTGATTGTTATTCAATGCATCCTTCACCACAAAGCCTCACCAACATTAAACACACAAGATGAATGGAAATGTGAGCAAAACGTCGGGTTCAGTTTGCCAGCATGAGCACATTGCTGACACCATTGCTGGATGATTGTCTTCATTGTCTTGACTGCAATCCAATAAACTATACTGATTCTTTAGTCCCAAATCCACCAAAATACCTTAGTTAACACAAATTGAACACCGTTAAAACAGTAAAAATAATTCAAGGCATTAATGTTTGGCTACCAAACCACCACTGGCTCTGCACCTCTTTACCTAAATTCATTTCTTCAGACTCATATGCCTCTAGTCACTTTATTGTTCATCCCAAAGAGGCACAAAATCACTTTCACAGACTTTTACATTAAATGTTCCCTCCTGGTGGAATGATCTGGCCAACTCAATCCCAGCAGCTTGAAGAAACGGCTAAAACATTTCTCTTTCATCTTTATTTGACCCTCTAACTCTGGCACTCTCTATTCTAATTCTATTCTAAAAAAAAAAAAAAAAAAAAAAAAAAACACTTGCTACTTGTGCTGTTTTAGGCTTGCTACGTGTACTGTGTTATAGCACTTGCATATCATTGCTCTTTTGTTTGCTTCCATTGTCCTCATTTGTAAGTCGCTTTGGATAAAAGCATCTGCTAAATGATTAAATGTAAATGCAATTATAAATGTCTCTACTGTCACTTTTGACCAACCAAATGCCTCATTGATAAATAAATGTATTATTTCTTTAAAAAAAAGTCTTACTGTCCCCAAAATTTTGAGCTGTAGTTATATATACAGTATAAATCTGTCGATGCCGATGAGTTTTAGAAGCTGGTTTTCATGCATTACTGCAAACTGTGAAATAGCAGGTATCTTAATAACGTTTAGTTTGCTGTAGCGTTGGCAGAAATCTTCTGACCCGTACTGGGTTTTAGGTGACACAGAGTCACATTTAAGCATAATAACCTATAATGCATCCTCGAGTTTACACTGAACGTCATCCATCAGCGTGCTTGATTCAAATCCACAAGCTGACCTAATGACCCACCATCAGATTTCACAAGATAAACGTCTCGTCTTGAAAACGGAAGCAGTGTGTTTGGAAGCCCATTAGATGGAGGTTTGCGGAGCGTGCCGGTCATTCAGGATCTATGGGTCTGACCGTCTCAGCTCCCGCAGTAGATGAATCTGAGTAAATAATTATACAGAGGGGGTAAGTGAGAACAATCTGTCTTCAAACACTCATTTTGCTGGGCTACTTTGCCCTTCATTTGCCTTTCCGTTTTCTCTAATGTATAATTTCGCTCTCTTTTCTCTGTTCCTCCCACTCACAGGATTGTTTGTGCGCTGTGGGGTAAATACCACGAGCTCTAGCAGAGAGGCAGGTTTTTGTTAAAGACCCTCGAAGGCGCGAGACGAGGACTCAGCACGGAAGCCCCTCACGGAGGATCGATCCGCTGCGCTATTGGCAACATCCCTTTGAATAAAACACAGCACTATTGAGTTCACAATCCCCACTGGGCCCAAGAATAGGGAGACATAACCTTTTGCATCTCGGCTTTGTGCGCCGAGATTCAAGTCGTCACCCCCAACGACCTCCACCTCCCCGCCGAGAGGAGAGAGGCAAGAGAAGCAGTGTAAATGTCAGAGAGGAAAGCAGGCACTTCAAAATACATCTTTTTTATCCCTTCCCTCATCCCACCCAACCAAAGGCTCTGAACTGAGGGTGCGATCCTCAAATACTCTGAAAAATCAAAGGAGATTTATCTACCTACCGCCTGTAGAGACTAAGATTTTGTAATGTTTCTGAAAGAAGCCTCTTTCTGCTCACCAAGGCTGTGTTTATTTGATGGCAAAACAGTAAAAATTGTGAAATATTATTACAATTTAAAATAGCTGTTTTCTATGTGAATATCTGTTGCAATTTTGTATTTTCAGCATCATTACTTCAGTGTCACATGATCTTCAGAAATCATTCTAATATGATGATTTGCTGCTCAAGAAACATTTCTGATTATTATCAATGTTGAAAACAGTCGTGCTGCTTCCAAGGTTGTTAAAGTTAATTAAAAACTAAAAATAAAACTATAAAGATATTTTCATTATTTGAAATAAATGTTAACGGAAACAAACAAAAACAAACAAACAAACAAACAAACAAACATTTTTTTTTATTATTTCAGCTAATTGCTGGAATAAAAACAACATTTCTCATTTTCAGTTATTCTAACATGATGCAATAAAATGATAAATGTTTCAAAATATTTTAGTATGTCAATGATACTAAAGTAATACTGGCTTCTTCATATTTTTGATACAATGATTTTTTTTTTAATGCATTTATTTATTTTTTAAATTCTTTGCTGAATATAAATATTTATTTGTTTATCCATCCATCCATCCATCCCAAACTGTTAAATGAAAAAAAAGTGAAAAATAATAATAAAAAAAACCAACAACACAGGAATAAATTACATTTTCAAATATATTACAATTGAAAACAGTTATTTTAAATGTTAGTAATATTTTGCAACATATTATTGGTTGTACTGTATTTTTGAGCAAAAAAAAAAAAGCAGCCTTGGTGAGCAGAAGATACTTCTTTTAGAAACAAAACTCATTAGTGTTGGTCTTGTCTTGTCTGCAAAACAGTGTTTGAACCATTCCTAACTTCAGCAGTTTTCATATGAACACTTTAAAGACCCTGAAACCCTAAACAGAATAATGCTGAAAGGAAACCAAGATCTGATAATATATGAAAGGACGAGAATATCTTTTCTGAATACGTGTAAGAGTCCTAAAATGACTTTGGCAAGTCTTGAAATTTTCCCATATATAATTTATTTAATAATTCATTTATTGTTTTTTTTTTTTTTTCTTCTTTTTTTTTAATCTATTATCTATGTATTCAATATTAAATAGTATACAGTTCTTTGTAATTCTTTCTCAGTCCGTTGGTGTTTTGTATATGTAAATTTGGCTGTTCTCTCAGAGGTCCTTGTTTTTCTGTTTGGCGGGGACGTAGGGCAGTACAGTCTGAGTGCTCTTATCCGAAACCGTCTGTGTGCTGCTGTTCCGTAGCAGTTTTTGGGGGTTCAGAAGACCTTTTCTGGGTAAAGTGTGAGAGCCCATCACTGGCATCTTCACAGGAGAGGGCCCCGCAGACGCCGTTTCTCGACAGTTATAGACCCCCGGCGGGTGTTCAGCGGGCGGACAGGTCAGAGGATTGGGCACGCTGTCTATGTTTGGGGTCCCACAGTCCCCTTTATTGTCCTCATCGGCGCCACCGTCCTCCTCCTCGTCTTCATCGTCATCGCAGCACAAAGCGTGGTAGAGGATCTTGTCGCTAAAGCGGACGCGTTCTCTAGTTTTCTGGCTGTGAGTGGAGCTGGATGCCTCCTCGCTGGAGGAGTCTGGGGTGATGATCAGGGGTCCGTTGGGGACGGGGAGGCCCCCGTTCATCTGTGAGTAGACGCTGGCTGTGGACGATGACGGCCTCCCCTGGCCCTCATCCGTATCCTCTCGCTGTGCTTTCCGGTTGGAGGCCTCTAGGAAGTTGCAGAAGTCCCAGCCGTCGGAGAGCATGTCCTGGCTGAGGAAGTCCAGTCTGAAAGCCTCACCCAAGCCACGCTCGCTGCTCGACGTGCTGCTCGCCGTCGCCACCATCCAGTCATCGGGCTCCAGGTCAAAGTCGATATCTGATGTGAGTTTGTCGATCTGACCCACCACCTGCGTGACAGAGAGAGAGAGAGAAAGTGATGAAATAATCAGTTTGCGTCCCTCGATCATCAAAGATGCATTAGCATCACCTCGCAGGTCAGTTTAATTTTACTTTGGTCAACTCAGGAGATACCAAGCAGAGCCCTGAAACGATCCTAGGATCATAACTAATTTTATTAAACTGTTTGGACAAAAATGGAATTGAGTTTAGAACCTTTGACTTGAAGGTTGTCCAACATGATATTCGAAGCGAGTGTCAATATATGAAATTAATTAACTACAATTATTTTTGTGATTCCCAGCATGGGCTTTTACGGCTCACTCAGCATTATATTAAAAGCTGGATAGATACAGCACATCAAATTTATCTGCATACACTCAAAAATAAATTAAATTAAATTATTAAAATATGGATAGATAATAAAATAAAATAAAATAAAATAAAATAAAATAAAATAAAATAAAATCTTTTTTTTTATTTTGTAAGTTTTTTAATTGATTTTTTAATTAATGTTTTTGTTTACATAATATATGTGTGTGTGTGTGTGTGTGTGTGTGTACTGTGTGTGTACTGTGTATAATTATTATGTATATAAACACATATGGGTATACACAGTATATATTTTGAAAATATTTACATGCATTTACATGTGTAAATTTATATGCATATATATATATATATATATACAGTATATATGTGTGTGTGTGTGTGTGTGTGTGTGTTTTGTACATGCAAAATAAATATACACAGTACACACACATATATTATGTGAACAAAAATATTTTTTTGGAACGTGATTAATCGTGATTAATCATTTGATAGCACTACTTTTAAGTAATATTAAGTATGGAAATAAGTGAAATCTATGTAATATTAATGAGAATAACTAAATTGAACCCAGTTAGAGTTGTTGAGTAATTTCTATTTACTCATCTGAAGTTTACTCTGCAATACTCAAATACATTTTACTCAGTCTTTGGTTGTAAATTTTACCTGAACAGTGTAGCAATAGCAAGCTAGCTTTGAAAGCATAAGATCCCACCCTCCCTGCAAATCTCTCTCCAAAGCCACGCCTCCTTTAAACACATGACCGCGCACAGCAGAGTAGAGGATAACGCTGTCAAATTATCTCATCTCATTCACTGCTGAGAAAACATTACAGTACAAAGTGCATAATATTAAAATAATAAGACCAAAGAATATGACCAGACATGTTCTGGTCCTACACCTTCCACAGATGATATAAATATATTTAGACCACTTAGGGATTGCTATCGGGATGTGAACCAACATGTTTTTGAACCAAATCACCTACCCTCCCTTTAAAGCATGGTGTTCACTTGAATAAACAATACTTTTAAATAAACAAGGCAGGAGCTAGCCTGTTACACTTTGTAAAACAACACATCTACATAATATCATTAATGAGACACCCAACCGAACACAGAGACCTCAAGTCTTACTACACAATACACAATAACAGTGGATAGTTTTCAAGTAGGAATTGATCATTTTGAGTAGAAAATTAATTCCAGATATTACAAAACAGCCAGTTACTAAACCTAACAACAAAAGCAATGATAAAAACACTGTAAATACAACTAGAAAACAGTGAAAAATGCAACTTTATTAATCATTCATGCCCCAGTGATTGATGGGAACAACAGTATCAGAAAGTTGAGTAGGTTTTAGTCACTCTATAACTTTGATACTTTCTCAAAAAATCATTTTAAATAAACAATTCCAAGTAAAGTATATTTACAAGTTCAAACTTTAATTTCTACAAGCTTGAATTGAGTAGTAATGTAGAATTTATAATTCTTGCCTGGACTACATTATTTAATGCAGAGAGGACATTTGTTTTTCTGTAGTATTTAATCATTTTGATCAGTGTATATACAGCATACTATATAGTAAATATCAACTGTTTGTATCTTCACAAAATATCATCAGCATCATTATTTCCTGCAAAGCTGCCCTGCATCGTGTATTGTGAAAACCTATATAGGATTCTAATAGTTTCAAGAACTTTATGTTCTTTAATGAAACAATGTACTGCAGGATGGCATGATATATTCCATCTGAATCTACGTTAACCAGCATAAGCATCATCCATGAATCACTGAATAATGTGGTTATGTGCACTACATGTCACGCTGCACAAGAGAGAGACGAGCAGATGCTGGAGAACACTTTAACTTGACTTTTAATTCAATAAATCAAGGGAGACAAACACAGGAATATGTTTAACAGCAGATAAAGGAACGAGAACTTGAACACACTTTAAATACACAGGAACTGATGAGGGGAAGACGAGGGACACCTGGAACTAATGAGACAATCAAACTACATTGGGACAGGAACAGGAAGGACCAAATAAGGACAAACAGGAACATGCACGTGACTCTGCAGTACACATTATTTCTACTTGATCTAAGCCACTTTTAGTGCTGTAACCCCATATATATATATATATACACACATACACACATACACACACACATTTAATTTAGGTATTTATTTATTTGTTTGTTTATTTATTTCAGCTTGCATTTATTACCTTATTTGAGTGTTTACACTGAATATTTTTCCTTAAAAAAACTCACACTGCAGGACTAATTTAATTTATTATTATTATTATTATTATTATTATTATTATATTTTTAATTAAATAGCAAAGGTAAAATGGTGTTTAAAAACCTTCCAGGAAAATGTGTCCATTTATAAGGCCTAAGATAAAATGTATATTTATTTTTATGTTATGGACTCTTAACGATAAATGGTATTAAAACTGATATTAAAACTCAACACTATTTCATTTAACAAAGTCTGAATGGATCACACAAATACAAGTGAGTTTACTCATAACATTATTCAGAGGTGACCAGTATGAAAAGGAATATCCATTTGGAAAATTTCTAAAGATTATAATATTATGAAATGATTTGTGTTTTTAAATATTAACTTTAAGTGAATAATAGATGATGGTAAATACACAGTTGTTATATAAACACAGGGTAAATGAGGATGTACAATACATATCCAATAACAACTGATCATAAATCAGATATGGGACAAAAAAAAAAAAAAAAAAAAAAAACTCTATAACAATGTTAGTCTAATTAGTCTTGTTAAGATTAAAGGCATTTGTGTGGCCTTGATAAAAAACTCAAGTCACCTTTATTTCTATAGTATGAGTTAACTTTATACAACACAGATTGTTTCAAAAACAACTTCACAGTGATAAAAAAAAATGCAAACAGAGGTAAATTCTGCTGTGAAGCTGCTCTGAAAAGACAAGAGTTAACAGACATTATTCAGCTGAAATCAGTTCATTGTTGATTCAAATAATAAGGAAGGAATAATAAGGAAATGAGGAGTAATTATCTAAATGTTCTTCAGACCTGCGTAACATGGTGTCTTGGTTTAGGTGTGTTTTTCCTGTCACTGTGTGGCATAAACACAGACAGATCAGATGAATATGCCCTGCTGGCATGAAGGATTAAAAATCTAATTCATTTATCCAGCACAATGACTCCAAAGGAGCAATTAGGAGCTCTAAATCCCTGATTACACCGCAGCCAAAGCCAGAGGAGGGCCTGTGTTTCCGTGATCTGCTCGCTGATTTAACAGATGAGTTGCCTGAGACACTTTTTCATCTCTCTCTGTAATCACTGACTGAATGCATGATACTATATTTAAGCATGCACTGCGAACGCAGGTTGCTGAGTTCACTCTGGCGCTTATGGGATACGACTGCTTGACTTCATTCATTTAATGAATGCAATTTATATCAGCTAGAATTCATTTGTTCTGACTTGACCTACTGTACCTCGCATTGTTTGAAGATGTATATTTAGAATGAGTGCCACTATATCGTCAAATGACAAATATGATGTCCTGGATGAATGAAACCCCTTACAAAACCTCTTTAGTAAGAGATGTCAAATGCTATTAGCTCAGAGATAACAAAGGGCAATTTGGGTTTTAATTGAGTGACAGGTTATTAATGATGACATAAATTATGATGACCTCTGCTTTTATGCTTTTATAATGCAAGATTAATGTAAACAGCCTACTGTGAACACTCTTGTAATTCACTTCAACCTTTCCAAACTTTATGAACCATTATTTTTGGTTCAAGTGGTGTGTGATAGGAACTGGAAGCAGGCAGAGTATGTCTGTTTTTTAAAGCACACATTGCCATCTGCTGCTAAAAATTAAGCTCAGAATCGGTCCAAGAGAGAATCGCGATGCATTCAGAAAATCGCATAATTGAGCCACAAATTATTTTATTGTCCCACCCCTGATGAAGACTGGAGTAATGATGCTGGAAGTTCAGCTTTGATCATAGGAATAAATTACAATTCAACAGATATTTACATTGTAAAAATATTTCACAATTTTTACTGTATTTTTAAATGCAGCCTTCACTAAAAGAAAAAAAAAAGAAAAGAAAAAGTTTTTCTTTCTTAGTATTTTTTGTCTTGTTTTCCAGTATAACTATGCACATATTCATATATATATATATATATATATATATATATATATATATATACACACACACACACACACACACACATATGTATATATATATATATATATATACATATATATTATATATATATATATATAACTTGAGAGGCAAAATTACTTAAATCATTAATATTAAGTCTTGTTTTCTGGATTTTTTTTTTTTTGTTTTTGCTTTCAAGGAGAAAAATATCTGGCAATGGGGCAAGAAAACTAGTCTAGTTTTTGCTTTGAGTCAAGATTATTTTTCTTACTCCATTGGCAGATAGAATGTCGTGGAAAAGTTCATTTATTTCAGTAATTCAACTCAATTCGTGAAACTCGTGTATTCAATTCAATGCACATAGACTGAAGTAGTTTAAGTCTTTGGTTCTTTTAATTGTGATGATTTTGGCTCACATTTAACAAAAACCCACCAATTCACCAATCTCAACAAATTAGAATATGGTGACATGCCAATCAGTTAATCAACTCAAAACACCTGCAAAGGTTTCCTGAGCCTTCAGAATGGTCTCTCAGTTTGGTTCACTAGGCTACACAATCATGGGGAAGACTGCTGATCTGACAGTTGTCCAGAAGACAATCACTGACACTCT
This sequence comes from Cyprinus carpio, assembly GCF_018340385.1. Lineage (NCBI taxonomy): Eukaryota > Metazoa > Chordata > Actinopteri > Cypriniformes > Cyprinidae > Cyprinus > Cyprinus carpio. Next base: position 1,127,738 of record NC_056614.1, read on the forward strand.
TCACAAGGAGGGTAAGCCACAAACATTCATTGCCAAAGAAGCTGGCTGTTCACAGAGTGCTGTATCCAGGCATGTTAACAGAAAGATGAGTGGAAGGAAAAAGTGTGGAAGATGCACAACTAACCGAGAGAACCGCAGCATTATGAGGATTGTCAAGCAAAAAAAATTCAAGAATTTGAGTGAACTTCACAAGGAATGGACTGAGGATGGGGTCAAGGCATCAAGAGCCACCGCACACAGACGTGTCAAGAGATTTGGCTACAGTTGTAGTATTCCTCTTGTTAAGCCACTCCTGAACCACAGACAACATCAGAGGCATCTTACCTGGGATAAGGAGAAGAAGAACTGGACTGTTGCCTAGTGGTCCAAAGTCCTCTTTTCAGATGAGAGCAAGTTTTGTATTTCATTTGGAAACCAAGGTCCTAGAGTCTGGAGGAAGGGTGGAGAAGCTCATAGCCCAAGCTGCTTGAAGTCCAGTGTTAAGTTTCCACAGTCTGTGATGATTTGGGGTGCAGTGTCATCTGCTGGTGTTGGTCTATTGTGTTTTTTGTAAACTAAAGTCACTGCACCCGTTTACCAAGAAATTTTGGAGCACTTCATGCTTCCTTCTGCTGACCAGCTTTTTGAAGATGCTGATTTCATTTTCCAGCAGGATTTGGCACCTGCCCTAAGTGGAAGAACTAAGGATGACCATGGTGTTGGTGTTCTTGACTGGTCAGCAAACTCACCAGAGTCAAGAGGAAAATGAGAAACGAGACCAAAAAATGCAGATGAGCTGAAGGCCACTGTCAAAGAACCCTTTGCTTCCATACCACCTCAGCAGTGCCACAAACTGATCACCTCCATGCCACGCCGAATTGAGGCAGTAATTAAAGCAAAAGGAGCCCCTACCAAGTATTGAGTGCATGTCCAGTAAATTAACATACTTTCCAGAAGGCTACCAATTCACTTTTTTTTGTTTTTATTTTTTTTTATTTTTTTTGGTGTTAAGTATTCCAATTTGTTGAGATTGAATTGGTGGGTTTTTGTTAAATGTGAGCCAAAATCAATCGCAATTAAAAGAACCAAAGACTTAAACTATTTCAGTCTGTGTGCACTGAATTTAATACACGAGCTTCACAATTTGAATTACTGAAATAAATGAACTTTTCCACAACATTCTAATTTATTGAGATGCACCTGTATATATATTTGCTTGTATAAAGCAAAAACTTACAAAAGTTTGTTACATTTCAGAAAACAAGACTTAATATCTTATTAACATTTTGCTTCTCAGGTACATACCTCTAGATACAAGAATGTTTAGATATTTGTACTGGAAAACAAGGCACAAATACTAAGAGTTTTATTTTTTTTCCCCACAGTGTTGTCACGTTGCGCTACTTTGTTGGAACAAGGAACAAGGAGCATGCAGGAGAATTACCATAAACACAATCTTTATTTTCTGTAACCACAAGGAACATGGAAACCACACATAGCTGGGGATCAACGAACAATACCAGACACCAACTCAAAACAGGGAACACTATTTAAACACTGAACAGGATAATGGGAAGACGAGACACACCTAGGATCAGTTCTTGAGAAGAAGAGACTTTTTTTTAAATACACACACACACACACACACACACACACACAGGAATAGTTCATGAGATATTTTAATTAAAAAAGTTTAAAAAAAAACTAATAAAATATATACAGTATATACTTTCTCCAAGTATTATTACACCTCCTTGGTTTTGAGGCTCTGCACCTAATTTCTGGTAGGTAAGTAATCCTGGTGTCACTGTCTGCGCAGTGGACTTTCTGTAACTTCTGCGGTTGGGTGTGTGTGCACTGAATGAAGGCTAGAGAAGCTTAATAACACATACTGAGGTGTTGACTATGGGAGATGAATTGCTGGCCCAAGGGCGGATGAGATAGCTTTGTTTACTAGATTACTGGTCCCGCAAAAGCAGGATTTAATTCAATCAGTGTTTTCCGGATAGTCTGGCACCGTTAGACACGTTTTGCAAACCCCTGTCATCCAAGAGAGGAGCGTAATTTTATCAATATTAGGTCCGTTATGACTCATGCCATTTTTAATATTAATTGGAACTGCACCATATCAAAACGGGAACGAGTGCACTGTCAGAAGAACTTATTTCCAATTCCAAATGAAAGGTGAAGTGTGTAATTTCAGAGCCACTGGAGGCACTAGACATACACTCATAAAATATAAAGTTTCCAAAAGGGCTTTTTTTCAGTGACACCATAGAAGAACCTTTCGGTGATCAGTGATTATAAGAACCATTTTTTATGTCTTAGTTTGAAGAACATTTTAAAAATCTAAATAAACTTTTTCCACTATAAAGAATGTTTTGTGCAATGGAAAGATTCCATGGATGTTAAAGGTTCATAATTAAACCATCAGTGACAATAAAGAACATTTATTTCTTAGACTGTACATGCAAGAAATTGGGTCAACAAACATGCACTGTAAAAATAAAAAAAAAAAAAAATCTTAAGGTTTTGCAGCCCATCCTCCACCTGACCCTGCAAAACTGCAACAGAACAGATATATATATATATATATATATATATATATATATATGTATATATATATATATATATATATATATATATATGGTGGTCTATTTGAAACATATCTATAAAAAACATCAAACAAACTAAAAGTATATACATACATAAGAGCAATATAAAAGCAATATGAATACATTTCTCCCTATATCAATCTTGTGCAAAAAAGAAAAAAAAGAAAGAAAAAACACTTTATTTCAACGTTTATTCACCTTATACAGTCTGAAGCAAAGCATGCTCAATACAATCACCTCATTTCATTTAGTTAATTTTACTGCTGGGTTTTACAGTGCATTGATTGAACCAGTGTTGTTGTGTAGGGAAATGTCTATCTACAATTAACTGGGGCAGGAGAAAGTATTGCAAAAATTACACACTTCACCCTCCCACCTTCCCCCTCGCAGCCCAACACAAACTGCTAACAGAAACAGAAAACGGCTAATTTCGCTGATAATATCTGTTGTGCTGCATAATCATGAGCCACCGCCTCCGTTCCCATGGCTTGCTCTGGAGCAGGCGTTCCTCAGGGTAAAAAAATCATTCAAATGAACCCGTTTAGGCGATGCCCTCACCCCACTATGGCTCCTGAAGCAATTTAACTTGATAGCAGCGCAAGCTTAAAGGGTCTGCGCAACCTTTCTAGGTCACAGATGGACTCGACGCAGCTACAATGAACAGTAATCCTTGCACATTTTCTCCAAGATGCCGAGAGAGTGAGTGGGCTATGGAGTAAATTATTGGGTAAACAGATTGCCTAAGTGTAAAGGATGAATGAACACATCAGGAAGAAGTCATTAGCGTTGGGACACATTGCGTTTTAACTGGAAGGAGCACAGTGAGAACCTGAAATACTAATTACAGTCGATAGGGTAAAACTCACATCCTTTTGTCGGCCTTGGCCCTCATAATGGCAGAGATTGCAGCTGGATTATTCAGTTCGGAAAAGATTCTTCTTCCCACTCCGGTGCTTTCAGCTGATGCTCGTCTCACTGGAGCTAAATTATACACCAGCAGCAGCTCGAGGAAAACAGCACATTGTGGCCAACACGTGGAGGGCGAGAGTGACACAAAGCCTGCATTGTGGAACAGTTATATCTGGTAGCACGACACCAAACTGGCCGTTCAAAGCTACTTTTCTAAAAAAGTGTGAAAATGTATAACCGTTTCGATATATAATATGGCCATTTACATTGTGCATTAGTGGTCATTTTCACTAACTCTTTCAGTAGACCAGTAGGTGGCGACAAGTGACTCTCTCTGAATCTTTCAATCAAATGATTTGTTCCAACAAAGGGCTCAGATAAAAACACTGGAACAAAATATTTGACTGTGTTTATGGCTCATGGGTGAGTCATTGAATCAGTCATTCAAGTGTTCTTGGTTTTTTTTTTTTTTTTTTTTTTTTTTTTAAATAACACATTCCTTCTGGAATGAAACTCAAATATGTGTTTGGATTAGATTATACTGTAATATACTGATGTGTAGAAAAAATAAAAAGAATAAAGTAATGGCACAGTAGTCATGATTGGTCTGTCACAACCAAATCACATTAATAAAAAATAAAAAAAATAATGAATGAATGAATGAATGAATGAATGTGTTTTTCTGTCTTTGATAAACTGTCTGAATTTATCGCTAAATTGCAATATATATTGAGATGAGGTGAACATGTATAGGATGATGCATCATCCAATATACAGTAATATTAGTGCCCCCAATTATGGGTTATGAAAGGTTTATATTTTGGTTTTGGGAGTCCCCCAACAATAGGTTGACATGCATTCAAGGTCAAAAATCACTTTCATTGTCTTATAATATGCATTTATTTTTACCTTATTTGACTAACGACTCCCAAACGATTCGTTCAACGATTCATCTTTCGGAACTCCCCCTTGATGCTTATCTGTGGTGATTGGTCGATTGGTCTCATTTACATTTGATCATGCCTGTAATGCCCGATAATGCAGCATTTGTGAGCACAGTGCTGCTTTGTGTACAGCGTTACCGGGGAAACCGCTATTTGCTCAAAAGCAGCACCTAGTGGCTTGGGATTTGTTTTAAAAATGACTTGTTTCAATGAATCACAGTCAACTCTTTCTTTTGAGAGACAATAACTTTATAAATGGTGCACTTTCAGATTTAAAACTTTGCAGGATGTTTCCATTCACTTAGAGCTGTGTTACACACTGCATGAAAGGTGATTTTCAAAAATCCATAACTGGGGCACTTTAAGATTGTATTAAATTAATAATAATAAAAATAATAATAGTTGTATCATACAAATTTGGCAATATTTTGAATTGTTTATTTTGTATATTTTTATTTTAATTAAATATTAAATATACAATTTTAAATTACATAAAATTTTGTTTAATGGCAGGTAGGTAGGAACAAACAAACAAACAAACAAACAAACAAACAAACAAACAAATAAATACATAAATAAATAAATAAGGACTGACTTTATCTCAAAATCGTTCGCATATTTTTCACAGCTGTTCACAACACTTGCTGAAAATGTTGGTTTAGATAAAAAAAAAAAAAAAAACTAAAAAAAAAACATTAATAAAAGCATAACCATTTAATAGACCGTAGAGTTGAGATTTAGTGACCACTATAATCACAAAAAAAAAAAGAAAAAAATCCCTTGAAGAAGATTCTTACAGATCAAACCGACTGTGATCACCTGCTGATATTCAGAAAAACAGTAATCTTGCTTCTGTGATACTCTGTAAATATCTTGTCTAGAAATAACAGCTTCAGTATAACGCGCACAGTATACTGAGTGTAGCATTTAGGTATTTCAATGCTTGGAATGTTATTTCTATTTCTATCCGCAGTGATTTGAGCGGTAATTGCAGTCGGTGTGGAGCAGGTAGCGGTGGAAGAACGGAGAGAGGTTAGCAATCCTGAGAGTGACAGCTGACTCTCTGCCAAAGCCTCCTGCAAAATGTCATCTGTGGCGCTGATCCGTGAATAACACGCACTGGAAAGGCGATGCAAAGGCAACGCAAGGCAACTTCGTGTGGAGTACAGACAGAAAAACACATGCTGCTGTTGCTTCATGTGTTTCAGCTGAACCTTGTCCTGCGTCGAGGTCACTGAAGAACATTTTCGCAGCGTTAGAATCCCATTCGCGATTTAACTGATCCCTTTCTGATTACATACATATAAATATATAAAATTAATTATTAATTATAAGCATGCAAATTAAATGATAAATAATAAATAAGTTTTTTTTTATGTTTTAAGTCTCTCATGCTCAGCAAGGCTGCATTAATTTGATCAGAAATACAGACAGTAATATTGTGAAATATTTTTACAATATAAAATATCTGTTTTCTATGTGAATATATAATACAATTTAATTGATTGCTGTGACCAAAGCTGAATTTCCAGCATCATAACTCCAGTCTTCAGTGTCATGTGATCTTCTAATAAATCATTCTAATATGCTGATTTGCTGCTCAAGAAACATTTCTGATTATTATCAATGTTGAACACAGTTGTGTTGCCCAATATTATTTTGTGGAAACTGTAAAAGATGTTTTTTTAGATCGTTCTGTTCATCAACGAATCCTGAAAAATGTACCATGCTTTCCACGAAAATAGTAAGTTTAATGATGCAGCGTTCACCTCCACAATAACACTGCTGTCCTATTACAACTTCTGCTGAATCCTGAAATCCTGTGCAGTGATGATTGTGGGCATTTATAAAGCTCTTCGATAAAAAGACTAAACAAGACGAGTGTTTGCTTTCATGCTGTCTTTGTCTCAAACAACCAGTGCCATCAGGCTATTTATATAACAGCATACATTCCATCAAATAGCTATTGGAAACAAGTTTGTCGGGGAAACTTTTCAGGCCTCTGAATGATCCATTATATAATATCCAGCCTCTGGCATGAATTTCCCAATAATCTGATTGAAATGTGAGCAGTATGGTAACAGATAAGTTTGTTAGGTGAATTTTTTAGGTGTGGCATACGGCCAGTCGGAAGTCAGATCCAGATATCAGCACATATTCATCACCATTTCAAATAGGGTTAATTTAGTTATTGATGTCATCTTCGCCGTGTTATTACCAGGTGGCTTGCACAGGTTCTTTAGGCTATATATGAATTATTCATTGCAAACAAGTCACACATGAATTGTTAAACATAAGAATCACTTACATCAGTGTCCCGGAGTACTGCCAGTCATTTAAAATGAAATAATCACACTTTTGCATTTCTGACAGAATCATATCATGAATGTGTTATAAATGTGTTATAAATGTACTGTAAGCCATAAAGTGCTTATATAATGATAAAACATCTATGATGATTATAGTATCTAACATAACTTTTTCTGTCCCTCTATACTGCCAGCCAGTCAAAATAAAATGATCAGGTTCTTTCTCTTTTTCCACTGTATTTTATCACATGTGTTATAAATGCAGGTTGCACTTTATTTTAAAGGAGACATATTATGCCCTTTTTTACAAGATGTAATATAAGTCTCTGGTCTCCTCAGAATGTGTCTGTGAAGTTTCAGCTCAAAATACCCCACAGATAATTTATTATATCATTTTGAAAATGTCTGTTTTGAGTGGAAGCAGAAACACGCTGTTTTTCGTGCTTGTCTCTTTAAATGCAAATGAGCTGCTGCTCCCCGCCCCTTTTCTAGAATGGAGCTGTGCCTTACAGCTTGTACCTGGTTCTGATTATCATGTTTATCGTATTGAAATCATGCATTTTAAACCATATTAAGTTTAAACTTTTGATATACGTTTTTGTGAGTGCAAACATACAGAAAGCGGCTGTCAGCATGTGGGTACTAAACTAAGTTCTCATTCACATACAAGTTTACATTAGAAATCACATGAGTTACAAAAACAGTGGGTTATGTCTGTGAAGGCAAACAGCTGAGAAATAAATTGCTAGTTTATATTAGATCTGTGTGGCAGCAGCAATATGCAGTAAATAAATCCACTGCTTGTCTCCTCTGAGGCTGGGACTCTAAATAGTGTTCTGTGCTCGTCTGTGAAGCCAAAGGCAGAACAGTTGGCATGTTTTGCTCAGACTTTAGCCATGGCATTAGAACCGGTACACTGTTGTCACTTGCAAAATCAAAATGACGGCACCGTGGGTGGGAATTTACAGATTAAGGGGCGGTTCTTTCTGTCCCTAAATACTTTTGCAGTGTACTTTTGCATTTCTGATAGTTTAACATTATACATGTGTTATAAATGTATTATAAGTGTGCTATGAGGAGTAAAATTGCTTATATAGAGATACAATGAAGATTATGTAACAAAAGTACTGCCAGTGATTTATAATGGCATAATCATTTACTTTACAATTTTTTTTTTTTTTACAGTAATGTAATACATTATAGCAATGCTGTAAATGTATTAACAGTAAAAATGCTAATATTGTAGTATAGGGACCAATTCTCACTATTAATTAGTTTCTTATAAGCATTTCTAATATTAACATTGTTTATTAGTACTTATAAAGCACGTATACTGAATTATCATATTCTACATCCCTTATCATAACCAATGCCTAAAATTACACAATTACCTTACTAACTATTAAAAAACAGCAAATTAGGAGTTTGAGGCAAAATTTGAGAATTTGACCTTAAAATAAATTGTGGCCTAATTGCTAATCGATAGTATGATGAAGATTACAGTATGTAGCATAACTATTTCCGTCCTTAAATACTTCCAGTCATTCAAAATAAAAATGCACACTTTTGCATTTTTTACAGTATAATAATGTTACACATATGTAATAAATGCATTCTAAACAGTAAAATAACATATATCAATAAAACATCTAAGATGAAGATTATGAAATATGTTTATTTTTGTCCCTTAATACTACAAGTACTTTTACATTTCTGACAGTTTAATGTTATAAATGTGTTATGAATGAATTATAAATGTGTTATGAGCAGTAAAATAGAGCGATATATAGAGATAAAACATCTACTCTGAAAATTATGTAACAAAACTCTCTGAGTGCTGCCAGTCGTGCATAATAAAATCATGGATTTTTGACAGTAAAAATTAGTATGTAACAAAATTATTTCTGAACCTAATAACAGTCATTCAAAATAAAATAAAATGTATTTGCATTTTCAACAGTAAATTAATTTTATGCATGTGTCCTAAATGTATTAGAACTGTGTTTTGAACAGTTAAATTGCATATATAGAGATAGAACATCTACTATGAAGATTAGGTTACAAAACTAGCAGAGCAGTGCTAGTAATTAATAATGTAATGTAAGGTTGTTTTTTGTTCTTTTTTTTGTGACAGTAATATAATGCATGTGTAATAAATATATTATCAGCAGTAAAATTTATTTTATAGTGATAAAACATCTACAATTAAGATTTTGGTATAACATAACTCTCTTTTTTTAACATCTACTCTCTTCCTGAGTACTGTCATTCAAAATGAAATATGCACTTTTTGCATTTTTTGACAGTATGTAACATATGTTATAAATGTATTATAATCAGTAAATTGTTTATATAGAGATAAACTTCAACTATTAACATCTAACATAGCACTCTTTCTATTCCTGAGTACTACCAGTCCTGCATAATGAATTATTTGAAATTTTGACAGTGTAACTTAGTTGTTGTACATGTGTTATAAATGTTTTATAAGCAGCAAACATGATTATGTAAAGAAATAAATCATCTGCTGTGAAGATTATGTAATTAAACTATTATGAGTTTGACACTATCAACCCCAACATTATTTTGAATAGACTAGAAAACTTTGTTGGCATTAGTGGAAGTGCATTAGCATGGTTCAAATCGTACCTATCTGACCGCCATCAATTCATAGCGATGAATCAAGAGCTATCATATCGATCACAAGTGCAGTATGGAGTACCTCAAGGCTCAGTACTAGGGCCGTTACTTTTCACATTTTACATGTTACCCTCGGGGGATATCATCAGGAAACATGGTGTTAGCTTTCACTGTTATGCTGATGTTACTTAGCTCTATATTTCTCCATGGCATGGCGAAACATACCAATTTGAAAAACTAACGGAATGCATAGTCGATATAAAAATCTGGATGACAAGTAATTTCTTACTGCTAAATTCTGAAAAAAAAAAAAAAAACAGAGGTGTTAATTATCGGACCTAAAACCTCTCCATGTAATGACCTAGAACATTGTGTAACACTTCATGGCTGCTCGGTCAGTTCTTCGTCATCAGTAAGGAACCTAGGTGTGCCCAGTTCTGTCAACACTGCACTTGTTTCCCTATTAAACATCTTATGGATTTTAAAATCTTGCTAATTATTTATAAAGCTGACTGAGCCTGGTTTCTCCCAAGTTTTTTTTTTTCTCCATTCTGTCACAGATGGAGTTTTAATTCCTTGACGCTGTCGCCTCTGGCTTGCTTAGTTGGGGACACTTCATTTCCAGTGATATCCAGTTGACTTGATTTTAAAGATACTATTTAAATTGAACTTATCTGGATTATGACATCACTGAATTCAATGATTAACTACCTTTAACTGAAAATTGAGTGTTTACTATTGTCCTTTTGCTTTACTGACACATTATTTTCCTATTTAATACTACATATTATACTAAAACTAAATAGTATAATATATACTATATATTATACTAATACTATACTAATACTAATTTCCGTTTTTGATTATTCTGACGTTTTGTTGGACATTCTAGTCGGAGGTACAGCTGTGTTGTTCAAACGCGCGTACAGACACAGAAGAGTGAAATGCGCCGGCACCCTGGTGAACCTCCGCGCACGCGACTTTCGATCACATCGCGGCGTAAACGGGGAAAACGAGAGGTGGTGGATTGTGTTTCTACATCAACGATAGTTGGTGTTCAGACATAACAACGCTGAAAATGGTATGCTGTCCTAACTTAGAGGCACTCATCATAAACTGTTAACCTTTCTACTCGCCTCTACTGAGTTTTCCTCTTTCATTCTCGTGAATGTGTACGTGCCTCTGGACGCGTGCGTGAGAGCCGCGATGCAACAGCTGGCCAAATAAATAACTGAAATGGAGCAAAGGTACCCAGACTCTATTTTAATCATCCTTAGAGATTTTAACAAATCAAATCTCTCCCGTGCAAACTGCCAAAATACCAGCAGCACATTATGTGTCCCACCAGAGACAGTAATATATAGGATAACTGTTACACAGCGATAAAGGATGCATATCACTCTGTCCCACGGGCAGCTTTGGGGCTTTCCGATCACTGTTTGGTTCATCTTATACCGACCTACAGGCACAAACTGAAATCAGCTAAACGTGTTTTAAGGACTGTTGAAAGATGGACTTATGAAGCAGAGAGTGATTTACAAGCTTGTTTTGACCTCACTGATTGGAGTGTTTTTGAAGTTGCAGCCACCGATCTGGACGAGCTCACAGAGACTGTAACTTCATATATCAGTTTCTGTAAAGATATTTGCATTCCTACCAGGACATTCTTATCATTTAATAATGATAAACCGTGGTTTACTGGGAAACTCAAAGAGCTTTGTCATGCCAAAGAGGATGCTTACAGAAGTGGGGATAAAATATTGTATAACCAGGCCAGGAACAGACTAACAAAGGAGATCAGAGTGGCTAAAAAAACTACTCGGAAAAGCTGAGAAAAGAGCTGTCAGCAAACGATCCGCCATCAGTATTGACTGGTCTGAGGAACATCACCATGTAGAAGACACCTCCCCCACAGTCTGTGGAGAATCAACAACTGGCTGACAATCTGAATGTGTTTTACTGCAGATTTGAAAAAGATAGTCTACCACCCCCATCCGCTCCGATCTGCATTTCACATATTCACTTACCACCCCTGCAACCCCCCTCCCTCCCCCACCATTTAACCTGTGCTTAAGGTCTGTGTAGAGGCGTGAACTGGTGAAACCGGGTCTTCAGGAAGCAGAAATCTAGAAAAGCTTCAGGCCCAGATGGTGTTTCACCTACCTGTTTAAAAGTCTGAGCTGACCAACTGGCCCCCATCTTCACACAGATTTTCAACAGATCTTTGGAGCTGTGTGAAGTTCCCTGCTGCTTCAAACGCTCCACCATCATTCCAGTTCCCAAAAAGCCCAAAATCACTGGACTTAACGACTACAGACCTGTCGCTCTCACTTCTATGGTCATGAAGTCACTTGAGAGACTGGTTCTGGCCTACCTGAAGGACATCACTGGACCCTTGCTGGATGCTCTTCAGTTTGCCTACAGAGCAAACAGGTCTGTGGATGATGCAGTCAACATGGGATTGCATTACATCCTGCAACACCTCAACAGACCTGGAAATTACGCAAGGATCCTATTTGTGGACTTCAGTTCGGCCTTTAATACCATTATGCCTGACCTTCTCTCTGACAAACTCACACAGCTCTTTGTGCCCACCTCCATCTGTCAATGGATCACCAGCTTCCTGACAGAGAGGCAGCAGCTAGTGAGAATGGGCAAACTCACATCCAGGACTATCACCATCAGCACTGGCGCCTCCCAGAGATGTGCTCTCTCCCCACTGCTCTTCTCTCTCTATATGAATTACTGCACTTCAAAGGACCCCTCTGTCAAGCTCCTGAAGTTCGCAGACAACACTACAGTCATCGGCCTCATTAAGGATGGAGACAAGTCTGCTTACAGACAGGAGGATGAGCAGCTGGCTGTCTGGTGCAGTCTCAACAACCTGGAGCTCAACACTCTCAAAACTGTGGAGATGATCGTGGACTTCAGTAGAAACCCCCCTGCACTCCCCCCACTCACCATCATGAAAAGCGCTGTGACTGCAGTGGAGTCATTCAGATTCCTGGGAACCACCATCTCTCAGGACCTAAAGTGGTATACTCAAATAGACTCCATTGCAAAAAAAGCCCCAGCAGAGGTTGTACTTCCTTCGCCAGCTGAGGAAATTCAACCTGCCACAGGAGCTGCTGAAACAGTTCTACTCTGCCATCACTGAGTCTGTCCTGTGTTCATCCATAACTGTCTGGTTTGGTTCAGCTACCAAATCAGACATCAAGAGACTACAACGGACAGTCAGGACTGCTGAAAGGAGGTGCCCCTGTGCCTTCTCATTGGTGCCCCTCTGCCCAGCCTCCAAAGTCTTTACATCTCCAGAGTGAGGAAAAGGACTAAAAAAATCACCTTGGACCCCTCACACCCAGCCCACTCTCTCTTCCAACTGTTGCCTTCTGGTCGGCGCTACAGAGCACTGACCACCAGGACAGCCAGGCACAAAAACATTTTTTTTTCCCCGCTGGCTTTATTCAACCTGAACAATTAATCTTACAACATCCTTCACAGCTAACATAGTTATCTGACATATTTATATTAAACTGCACACTTTGTAAATAACATATCTGCACACTAATAACAAACCTGTACATTTATCTAAATAATTATCTTTTTTTCTATACTTCTATTTCTGTATATATATAGTACATTATTTATTTTTTATTCCTTTTATTCCTTTTTTAAGTGCTATATTACATCCCTACTGTGTTATTCCTATGCATGTCTGCACAATGTTGTACTTCTGCACTGAAAGCTGTAGTCAAGTCCTGTCGTCAAGTCAAATTCCTTGTATGTGTAAACATACTTGGTAATAAAGCTCTTCTGATTCTGATTCTGATTCTGATACAGCTGCTTTGACACAATCTGTATTGTTAAAAGCACTATATAAATAAAGGTGACTTGACTTGGCATGAGCACTGCCAATCATTCATAATGAAATAATCATGCACTTTTTAACAGCAATGTTATACGTGTTATAAAGCTATTATTATTTGTAAAATAGCTAACAGAATATAGAGATAAAACACATACCAGCATCTAACATACCTCTCTTTTAGTTTCTGAGTATTGTTTGTCACTCATAATGTATCATGTACTGTCCTTCTGCAGCTTTGACATGATAAAGTAGTTATGTTATACATGTGTTATACAAATGTCTTATAAGTAGTAAACTTGCTGAAACAGAACTGAAACATCTACTATGAAGATTATGTAACATAACCCTCTTTCTGTCTCTATAAATGCTGCATCTAGGTGCGTAGGATGATATTCATGGTGCCCGAGTCACAGGTTGCGTGAATTTAGCAAAGTCTCTGAGAAGAATATGTAGAGATACTCTCAACAAGGACCCAAAACAAGATGTATAAGGCTGCTTTTCTGCAATAGACTAAATGTTTGCTCTTTCCTCTGCCCGATGCCTTGCTTTTTACAGAGAGAAACACAGCGTTCTATCAAGTCAGTTCTAATAGCATGTTCACCATTGTTAAAGACTGTGACAATGTGCAGCACTACTCATTAATGAATCAGAAGGTATACAAAATGAATCAGCTCTGCCCACGAAAACAACCATCTTAGATGCATTTGCATTCAATGATGACAACTGAGGCATTGCCAAAGAAAGATTTACACAAAGAAAGCTGCAGCGAACCCACGGCCTGACTCTAAAATCAGGGGTTTTCTTCCCTTTAAGACATCTTAATGTACTGTCAGCGTGTGCTGTAGTTTCTTCCTCGCATTGAACCTCAGGATTATATAAGGGAGTCATTTCATCAGTGAAGCATGTGTTCATGGAACAGATTCTAAGCATGCACTCGATTGGTTGATGCAATTGCTTATGGCAGTCTTTAGAGAAAGAGCAGAGTAATCTGAATTGCATTCGCATCACGTAACTGATGTTCTCTGGATTTTCCGAATGATTTTCTAATACTTAAATTTGAATATTTTTCACATTGCGACTTCATGACGCAGTTTGCAATATACTACATCCTCTGTAACTACCACTTTTCATAAACGACTTTTCTCATCTCTTTGATGAAACAGTGGGGAGTTTATTTAGACTACCTGATGGTGGCTTAAAGAGAGTAATTTGTACGTTATAATGGTGAAACCTACTGCCTACTCTCAGTGGCTGACAGTATAATTGGAAGTAAGACAGGGAAGAGCTTTCGAAAAGACATAATAGAAGCGTATTAGTCACTAATTAAGTCACATGCATTTTTCTCTTCCCTTGACACATTCATCATCCTTTCAGTCCCTTCATGTGTTACTCAGCGCTTAAGTGTGAAGCAGTGTTTATACGTGCATGTGTGACAGAGAAAGAAATGCACACAAAAGGGTGCATGGGTAGTAATTAACTCTCAGCAGCTATAACCTGGATGACACACTGAAAAATGGCCAACAAATTGCAAACTGTTATGCCATCTGAGCTATAGAAAGTCTGATTTTCACACTGCATTTCTGGAGGTAAAGCAATTAAAAGGGCTTTAAGCGATGTCAGTCATTTTTGCTAAACACCTGACTCTAAAATAGACGAAACACTGCCGACCCATCATCAAATTCATAAATGGAAGGGAGTTTTCTCATTGGCTCAAAAAAAAAAAAAAAAAAAAAGAAAGAAAAAAGGTTGGGTCTAGACCAGCCTGATGTCAGTGTAAAAAAAGAAGAAAAAAGTCCTTTACAAAACAAATCCTTGCTTTATTTATTTGAAATATATTTGTAGATATATCACCTATTATCACTGCTCTGGGTGTGTGTTCACGGTGTGTGTTTGCAGTTTGGATGGGTTAAATGCAGAGTGCAATTCTGAGTATGGGTCACCATACTTGGTTGTATGTCACGTCACGTCATAATTATATCAATATTTGAAGCCTTTCCAAAAGTGATTGCATGATTTTGAGAGCAACTTTTCACACTGAGGATAAATAAATAAATAAATAAATAAATAGTAATAACAAAACATTTTCATTACATAACAAAGTAAATGTTACATGAAATAAAACATAAAATAAAATTCCAGCTAGTTTCCAAGGCAACATATCTAATTTTCATTTACTTTAACTTGATGTGCTAAAATAACAACAACAACAACAAAAAAAACTATATAAATAAATATTAATGAAACTATATAGACATTTAAAATAACCAGTAACTAAAAAAAGAAAAAAAAAAGAAAAAAAGAAACCTAAAATTATATATATATATATATATATATATATATATATATATATATATATATATATTATATATATATATATATATATATATATATATATATATATATATATATTCTAAGTAATTCAATGGGACGGGTACTGCAACACTAGAGTGAAAACATTTTGAATATGGTGATCAGGGTAAACTGCACCGGTAAACAAGTATATTATTTAGCATATGTGGCCTATACTAAATTAAAAAAAATATATATATATATATAAAGACGTTTATCCTTTTCAAATTAATACTTTTCATACATTGTTTCATTAATGAATGTTTGCATCTTTACAAAGCTATGCAGATCATACTAGAATCACGCTTTATGCACGAAAACATGCAATAACTAATGAAATAATATTGCAGATCCAGGTGTGAATCTCAAGACACCCATCAAAACCACAGTAACCGATAACATGAGCGTCATGAACATATTGCAATTGCTGTTTGTTTTTATCCAGCAGTGGATAGAAGATTTTGTCTGCCATGCTTGTCATTTTCTTAACAGGAGATGTTTGGATGCGTCCTGTTTTTTTTTTCTCTGCAGTTTTCTGCCAGACAGTATTTTCCCAGACTGTGGTTTGCCCTTCGTCACTCACAGGGCAAAATCAGGGCTTGAAATAGCATTGGGCTGGAGAATCTGAGGGAGACTCTCTAGTCTTATTCAAAGACTCTCATTCTGTCTGTGATACAGGCCATCAGATCGATGTTTCTCTGGCCAACACTGCATCTGTTTAAATAGCTTCCCCTTTCTCATTTCGCAAATCCCATATATCATTACTCAACAAATGTAACTCGCTCTACCATACTGAACTGAAAATACCAGCATTCTGGATAAAAAAATAAAAAAATAAATCTGGATTTAAAGCTAACCATAGCACAGAGACAGCCCTGCTCAAAGTATTAAATGACATTTTAAATACAGTTGACTTTGGTGACTCTGTGATTTTAATTTTACTAGATCTTAGTGCAGCATTCGATACGACTGATCACAATATCCTTATTACTCGTTTAGAAAAGACTGTGGGTATCCGAGGCATAGCCCTTGAGTGGTTCAGATAATTTCTTTCTAATAGGACCTTTTCAGTAAATATCAGTCAATCTTATTCTAAATCTGCTCCATTGAATTGTGGTGTTCCCCAAGGTTCAATTCTTGGCCCATTATTGTCCTTACTGTATATGCTGCCCTTGGGTTCCATTTTCAAAGGCATGGAGTTTCTTTTCAGTGTTTTGCTGATGATACTCAGGTGTATCTACCTTTAAGGAAACAGGACAAGAGGAAAATTACATCTCTACTAAATTGCTAGCATGAAGTTAAACTATGGATGTCAGCATTTTTTTATTTTTGTTTAAATGAAAGTAAGCCTGAGGTAATTTGGTTTGGAAACTCTGAGTCTCAAGTCCTTTCTGATTTGGGAAACTTCCGTAAATCAGTAGTTAAAAATCTTGGGGTTTAGTTTGATGTCTCTCTGAAATTTGAAAAACAGATCATTTCGGTGGTTAAGTCTTGTTTCTTTCATTTGAGATTACTAGCTAAGGCAAAACCATTTCTGTCAACCAGCAACTTTAAAAAGCTAGTTCATGCCTTTATTTTCATAAGACTGGATTACTGTAATTCTCTATATGCAGGTGTGAGCCAATCGCTGTTAACTCGCTTACAACTAGTGCAGAATGCTGATGCTAGATTACTGGTAGGTGTTCATAAACGCTAGCATATAACAACTATTTTAGCTACTTTCCATTGGCTTCCAGTTCACTACAGGGTAGATTTTAGGCTACTTATCTTAGTATATATAGTCTTACACAATCTGGCACCCTCTTATTTAACTGATCTTTTACAGTACATGTACACAAACCTCAAAGGAATCTAAGGTCATCAAACCAGATGATTTTAGACATCTCTAGGACAAGATTAAAACTGAGTAGTGACCGGGCATTTTCAGTGGTGGTCCCTAAGCGTTGGAATAGCCTGCCTTTATATCGTAGACTTTTACCTACATTGCGTTCTTTAAAAATAAATAAATAAATAAATAAAATAAATTGTATTTGTTAGAGTTAGCCTTCGGCTCAACATATTGACTTAACAAAGTGGCTATCCTTCTTTTCTGTGATGTTTGTTTCACTTGCTTTTTATTACTCTTTTTCTTCCTGTGATGATGGTTTCTTCCTATGATGTTTTATTGTGCAGCACATTGGTCAACAGAGTGTTGTTTTAATTGTGCTCTATAAATAAATATATATATATATATATATATATATAGAGCTGCTTTTATACGGCATGGAGCATAGCAGCAGCAAATCTATTTCCATTTCTCCGTCCTTTTCGTTTGGACTTTTCCAAGCTATCGTTGGAATTACCTTGACACAGCCAGGAACGGTTTACAATCAGTGATGCGGTGATTTGATGGAGGGCATGGCAGGACCTGCGGTGGAAGCAGGAGGAGACAAAAACATTGACTCGATTGCCTGAACTGAGAAACATGAGTCACGCTGTTCAGTCTGCTTAATCAAGAGAACAAAGCTTTTTGATTTTGTGTATTAGTATTCAGATAAATCACAGGGGGTGTAGTGATTTAAAATCAGCTGGGCTGTGAAACAATATTCGCAGTTTATGTTATGAATTTTTATGCATGTTTGAAAGGATGTTAAATGACTTAAGGAGGCAGTTTAAAGGAATCTTCACTTTCAGCGTTGATATTGATGGCATATTGCATATGGCATATTGCATGAAAAAAAAATATTGATGCATATCTTGCTATGGGGTAAAAAAAAAAAAAAAAAAAAAAAAAAAAAAAAAATATATATATATATATATATATATATATATATATATATATATATATATATATATATATATATATATATATATATATATATATATATATATTATAATATAATATATTTAAAAATGAAAGATGCAACTGCAAATACATACATACTGAGTCAACCAGAGTCAACTGTAGTTAAAATGTAATTTCCTATGCATTGCTAAGAACTTAATTTAGAGAACTTTAAAGGTGATTTTCTCAATATTTAGTTTTTTTTTTTTTTTTTTTTTTTTTTTTTTTTGCACCCTCAGATTCCAGATTTTCAAATAGTTCTATCTCAGCCAAATATTGTCCTCCTATCAAACCATACATCAACTGGTTTTGTGGTCTAGGGTCACAAATATAATAACAAAAATATAAATGTGTGTTTATACTGTATTATGATAAATAAAAAAAGGTAAATTAAAATTAATATGTTCCTGCCAAAACTGTTGTGAGCTTCTGCTATTTGTAGTTTCAAGCCATATTTACTGAAAACACATGTATTATTTAATTGCTTTTAATAACTGTAGCGATTTGCAACAGTGCTTCTCTGGAGGTTAGTAATACGGATTTAACAACCTCAAAGTTAATTATTTCTTTGAAGAAGAAAGGAAACAAAAATAAGACACTGAATTGTGCACAACAAAGTGTTGCATCTGAAAGTCTTCGGTCAGAAGGCACAGCTGGTGAATATTGAGACGACATACCCATACTTGACAATCTACATCAATCTATAAGATGGACTTCATGAAGGGTGACTAAAGTCTTACACAAACACAAATATAAATATTCTTCAACTAGATTTGGGTCAGCATCACCAGAAACAATTTTATTAGTCACATCAGAATACTAGAAATATTTGCTTATATTTATTCAAAAGACTGAATCGTCTGTAAAGCATCACATTTGTTTTTAAGCATCTTACTGATCAACCCCATATAGCAAAAAACTTTTTTTTTTTTTTTTTGACCAAAATATTGTATATTAAATATACAGTGTGTTTTAAACAATGAGGTTATGAAATGCAATATATATATATATATATATATATATATATATATATATATATATATATAAATTTAGTTTCAGCCTCTGTGTACCAAAATATATGTTACATTATAATGTATAGGCTAAATAATGACATTATTGTTTTTTAGAACTGCTTAGAACAGAAGAATCTGGTCTGTCTTCATAGTTGAGTTAAATTTTCCTGTTTCTCACTGTGAAGCTGCTTAGATACATCTGTATTGCATAAAGCACTACAGAAATAAAGCTGACTTGACTATACAAACTACAATGACCTGAATACATAAATACGTAATTAAACTGGCATTCATTGAAAAGAGATTAAAACAGCAAATGTAGGTGTTCGTACTGATGGTATACGAGTTCATTTGGGAATGAGGGTTGACAGTGTTGAATTTGTTATTTCAGTATTTTTGATTCTTTTCTCAGATGTGCATAGAGCACTCAAGCCATGATCAGGGCACATCTGTATTCAAACGTTCAGAGGTCCTCAGGTCAAGAGTGAAAGATTTGTTTCATTCCTTCCCTCTCAGTGGGAAAGGTTGCGATTCGCTTCTAAAACAACAAAGAAGCTCTAATTTAAGATGAGTTTCCGAAGCTCATCAGCTGCTTCCTGCTTTCACAGTTAGTTATCACCACCGAAAATCTTCAATGGCGTCGGCATTCTGCCAAACATGCTTTCAGTGCCGTTATTAGAGCAACTTCAGCTGAGAGATGTGAAATATGACACGTCCGTATGATGGATTTGCATCTCACAACGCCTCGCCTTACAATTCATGTACATTTACAGTTTTTCTCAATCGCTTTGGTGCATTTCTCAAATCAGAAATTAAATTCTCAAAACTACTTGTACAACCTCCACATCATCTAGTCATTTACACACATCATAAAACCAGTTTCTCATTCTTTTGAACAAGTTGCGATTGCGTTTGTACATTCCTGCAATTGATTATGCACATTTATCTGTGGTTTCCTACATTATCAGTTGCTAATGTCATGTTGCTCAAAATGTATTATATAGTTATCTGTGCAGTAGTCTTACCCCTCAAAACATCTATTCTTTAGTTCATCGTGTAAGTCATTAAATGCAGAATGGTTCATCTAGCTGTCATAAACTGTCAAGCACATTTATTTTTTACACATTATTATTAGACTTTTTGTAAATTTGGCATGAATTGTGCAAGTGAATCTTGACTAATGAAGAGAATGTCGATCAACCAATGATAAACCACTTCTCTGAAATAGCTCAAAGGTATACTGTATAGACAGAGGACAGCAAAAGAGTTACAAATTCTGACCATGGACTAATTTTTATTTTTATTTTCATCTTTGTGGGCATATTTCTTTTTTCCTTTTCTATATCACAATGACATTGTTAAGGTTTTTTTTTATTATTTTTCTCTTTTTTTTTCTTTTTTTGTCAGACAACTAGTAAAAGTGTAGTCTCTTTCAATCAATATCCCACATACAGTAATGTGTAAACTTGTACTTTTGAAATGGATATGTAGCATACATAAGCATATGGCATACTCTTCAATACAGTAACTGTCATCCAAAATGTTGCCATAGTTTACATCAGGTAATACTAACAGAGTGCACTGTTATATTGACAACATGACTAAGCATTTTGACTATCTTGTTTGAGAACAATCAGTGACACAAGGACTTTTCATTCTGATGGCACTGACATGTTGACATAAATACTTGCTTTTGAGAGATGAACTAAATATTTTGAGTAAGTTACAGGCTTTTGCAGGTAACCCATTGTGTGGTGCTGTTTGTACGAATTGTTTTGAGAAATGCACATACTTTGCAAATATTAAGGATGATTCGAGAAATGCACCAAAGCGACTGAGAAAAACTGTAATAGTTACATTTGCAGAGTAATTATATTAATTATCTGTAGCAAATCACAGTACAGAGAAAAATAAACTGCAAACAGATGTGACTGAATTTAACAATAGACGAAGATACAAATACAACACACACACACACACACACACACACACACACACACACACACACACACACACACACACACACACACACACACACACACACACACACACACACACACACACTGAGCCTGTCAGACCCATTTTAAGAGCTCACCAGAAATACACTGTACACACATCACTATCACAGTCAAAACTGAAGAAATAACTCTGTATCCTGCTATAATGGCATTACTTCACCTAAACAAAACACATTAGAGGAAGACAGTAATGACTCCTCATTTAAACAGTGTTGGATATCAATAGACAGGATGACAGATTGAATGATAGATAGATAGATAGATAGATAGATAGATAGATAGATAGATAGATAGATAGATAGATAGATAGATAGATAGATAGATAGATAGATATGATTGTGCGTCTGTGATCATGTACAGGACGAGGATCTCTGGAGCTCCTGCATGACGCCACTCCTCAGCGCTCTCAGAAACAGCTTTATGAATAATGAATAGCTGTGTGTCTGACACCTCACACACCACGGCCGCGCTGGCAACTTCAGCACCAGATGAAACAGAGAAGAGAGGAGAGATCTATCCTTCCGGGAAAGGGACGGAGAGAAGGAGATAAGTGACTAGCTGCTGATGAGTCAATGGATGGGATGGGCTTGAGCCCGACAGACGAAAACAAGAGAGATAGAGAGAGAGAGAGAGAGAGAGAGAGAGAGAGAGAGAGAGAGAGAGAGAGAGAGAGAGGCCAGACAAGGAGAGGTCAGCAGGGAGAAGAAGTGCAGGGAGGGGAACGGCAACAAGAGAGAAAGACATCAGGGAGTCAAAGGGAAGGAGACACCTGACAGAGGAAAAGAAAGTGACATGGGCAAAAGAGAAGATAAAGAAAGACAGTGTAGAGGAAATTAGATTCACTAATTAAAGGGAGAGTTTGCTCAACAATAAAATGCTGTCATCAGATAGAATAAATAAACATATGAGAAAACCAGTCCTGCAACTTCAAAGGGATTGATTAGTGAACGAATCATTGGTTTTGTGAACTGAATCAGCAGATTCAATGACAGATCATGCTCAGAGAATGATTCATTATTCACTGTTTCTCATTAGAATAAATAATGAAACTGTAGAGACTGAGATCACAGCAATAGCAAACGACAACGATCCAGTCAATTCCCGATGGACAAAATCAAGTCCCTAGTAGATTTTTCTTGTTCATGAAGCCGTTTTACTGAGATGCACATCATAATAGAAAAGAAAACACTATCACAACCTCCTTTCATGGTGACTTTAAGGGAACCTCATCGATATCACCTTGTTGAATAATCATCACAGTACATTAAGAAAATTGTTTTGATAATGACACATTATCTAATTAAATATGCCCAAAATTTCCATACATTTCCAGAACAGAAATCTGAGCACTGGAAAACTCAATAAGCTGGCGTATGTAAAACTCATTTTGAGAAAGCAGCCTTTAAAGATATGAATTGAAATTGAAAGCTACTATGCAAATAGATAAAGTACAGTAAAACAAACACTCAAACGTGCATTTTGAATGTTTTCTTTTCACTAGTATGGAGACCAAAATCTCAAATTTGATCAATGCATGAAAAAACAATGGTTTTTCCTTGTAGTGTCTTGCCTGAAATGCCAGACTGAATATTATCTTTAATAATTCCAAACTATGGTTCTGTTTGTGTACAGAATACAGGAGTTGTTTTTGAAACTGTTAAAGCATTTTTATTTATTTATTTTATTTTATTTTATTTTTTTGTTTATGCAATTTAAGCTGCAGCTTTCATAGAGATTACTTCTTAACCATACGGCCGGAAAGAGAGACAGACCAGTGTCAAAATTTGCAAACAAGTCAGGATGTGTACATTTGTTTTCCAGCACCGCAACTCTATTCAAAGGACAATGACATCACTGCATTAACAACCGGCTGTTCAGATCAGTAATGTACACACTATACAGGTTTAATGTGCCCTGTAAAAGTGCTTTCTACTCTCGTAAAGGTCAGAGTAAACACTTAGAGCAGAAGTGGAGTGAAAGCTGTGTGCATGGATCCACTGTGATGCTGGTTATGCCTTCATCACAATGATCACATCATGCAGGAGATCTGAGTTCATGACTAAAAGCCACAAAGCAAAACTGAGCTGTCAAATCAATCCACCAAAGATGCACACACAATATGCATGCTCTGTGCACTGTTGCTTATATAAAAACGTCCATGCATTTATAGCTTTCACACTAATGTGCATGATTCCATGCCAACAGCATTTACATTATTACATTATTTCAGAAAGCTTTATTGCATGCAACACGCTCAAGCCCTTCCGAGTCCTCACCAGGCAGCTGATAGGAAACCAGTTGCCTTAACTCATCTTTGCTGTCTAAGCTAATTTAATTGTGTTTGTGATGGAAGCTAAGTGAAGTATAGTGATACTATTTTATGGTACATGCTTTTTTTTGCAGAAGGTAAGAAGGATGAGCTCATGGCTGTTAATCGACACGCTCTGGGACGCCAATGGAAACATAATCAACACTTCACAAGACTCTAATCAAGTCAATGTGAAATCAGAACTGGCCATATTTACTTTATTGCATGTTGCTGGTCTTATTGCGAGTGATTCCTCAGTGCATGTTATTCTAAAGAAAAAAAAATGTCTTCACAGTTTTTTTTTTTTTTTTTTTTTTTTTAATCAAACTGTAATACCTTGTAAGCCTCTGAAACATCAGACAGCACAGGTGGGGAACATTGTTAACCATTAGCCAAATAGCTACTCAGTCCTAGTGTTAGGCAGCTGCTGTAATGCTGCCTTTTTAAAATATTGCCAATAGTTAATGCATGAATTGAGAATGCAGGTTAAGGATAATGCAATAAAGCTTACTGAAATAATGATAGATTGCAAAAATAAGCATTACCCTTGGGATACATCAAGACGCTTTCAAGAGAGAATTTTTGATGGCTTAAAAAATGTTCTTTCTCAGAGGAGACTCTTTCACAGCTCTTGAGGTTTAATAGAGTTCTCAGTTCTTTGTCTATTTGTTACACTATATTTTTCTAAATGCTGTAATATATATGCTGCTTCATGTTTTGTTTTGTTAATGTTGTTACAGTATGTTGTTAATGTTGTTACATTATGTTAATGTTATGTTAATTTTCATAACAGTATGCTACATTAATGTTAAGGTATGTTCTGTTTTTTATGTTAGTGTTACAAAGTTACAGGTATATGTTTATATTATGTTATGTTACATTATGCTATGTGTTATGTTTATGTTATCTCACAGTATATGTTATGGCAATGTAATGTTACATGTTATTTAGTGTTATGGTTCTGTTATGTTACATTATGTTACATGTGCTATTGTACTGTTATATTATGTAACATCTTATGCTATAGTACTGTTAGGTTATATTATATAACGTATTATGCAGTGATAATGTTGTGCTATGGTAATGCTACGTTACATTATGTCACGTTATGTCACAATATGTTAAATGCTATAGTATGGTAATGTACTGTTTGCTACAATATTTTAATATTTTTTGAGTTCATGTACTGTTATATTTATGGCATGGTAATGTTATGTTTATGTAACATTATTTTTATATTCTAGGTCAATGTACTGTTATATGTTAATGCGGTAATATTACAGTAGGTTATGTTTATTTTATGTCCTGCTGCAGTATGTCATTTTACACGTTATGTGCTCATGTAAATTGAAAAGTACATTACATTTTTATTTTATCTTAAACAAATTTAATATGGTAAACGGAAGCTCAAACGTGGGTGCTTGACGTGAGAACCAATGATCAATGTTTTCATGCAACAAGCACACACATTTCTACTTTAGTTATGACTTTCATCAGGTGATGTCTGGCTTCAAAAGGTGAGGCAAAGTTTTCCAAAACAAAAAAAAACAAAAAAAAACAAAAACAAAAAAAAAAAAACACATGTATTCATTATTCTTTCTGTTTTGATAGAGCTATTAGCTGTGTAATACATTGGCTGAATGCACAAGATTGAGAATGAGAAATTAAGCACAAGTAATATTTTTTGTGGGAGTGATTGTTTTTGTTTTTAATGTTAAATGTTACAAACCTCCAAAAAAGTGTTTAAATGAACACTGCATGTTAAATTAATTATAATTCATGTTTAGTGATGTTCTTACCAGGTAGTGAATAATATGACACATTGAATAGCAATAAGGACTGCCAATTAATATTTTTTCATCTTAATAATTACATGATTTGCTCATTAATTAATTGAATTAGTCACAAATAATTACTTATCAATATTTGCTGAGAAAAACTCTAAATGTCCCCAAATAAACAATCAAAAGTTTAATTATCCCTTTAGACAGTGACGTTGAATAGACAACAAAAAAAGTGACCTTTCAAAACACTTATGTTGTATGTTTTTATTCCATGACTCTCCTTATTAATTCAACACTATTGTATTTTGTTTGGAATATGTTTCTAGCCTCTGCATCACATCTTGCTCTTCAAAGGGATAGTTTACCCCAAAATGAAAATTCTCTCATCATTTACTCACTCTCATGTCGTTCCAGATGTTTATGTCTTTCTTTCATCAGATGAACACAAGCAAAGATTTTTAGTCCATATAATGCAAGGTGACAGGACCACTTCAGATACCACACAGTGTAATGTCTACAGTTTTGCTTAAGAAGATTCATCAACAGAGGTTGTATGAGTTACTGTCATATTCACTTTGTGTAGTTTTTGAAGTGTCATTTTTGGACGTACTATACACTTGCATTATACGAAGAGAGATTTTTTTTTTTTCCTAAAACTCTTTATTTGTGTTCATCTGATAAATGAGGGTCATATATACAGTACTGTATATATGGGATGGCATGAGTGTGGAAAGGATGGAGTTTCTTTTTAATCCCATTCCATGTATTTAAAAAAAAAAAGTACTTCTACTTTTTTTAATACTCTAGTACAATTAAAAGTTGTACTTTTTTACTCAAGTATGTTTTTTGGCCAGATACTTGTACTTTTAATTGAATAAAATTTTCACTGAGTATCTGTACTTTCACTTGAGTAAAATTTTTGAGTACTTTTTACACCTCTGGACATTAGAGATCTTATTTGAGATGTTTTATTCTTCACTGTGAGCCCACAGATGAAATCAATATCTCGCTGACTAGCCTGAACCCTCAGAAATGCGCCACCTCACCGAAGTAAAATGGATTGCATTTGATGTATTATGACTGTCAAATCACCGTCACTTTGTATTTTTATGCAGGGAAATACGAAAGCATTTATCTGTTCTAAGCCGCTGTTTCTGTATCAGTCTGTGGGGGTTTGTTTGTATGTTCATTTGTATGTATGAGGGAGAATGCATGTTGGTCTTCTTTAAATAGCCTTGATTTTAATCTCCAGACAGTGCTTTCTTGACAGCTCCAGCCTGTTTGCCTTTCCTGTCACCGTCTTTATTTAATTCTCTCTCTTATTCTCTATTCCTCTCTTTCTGGTATTCTGACCATTGCTCTCTGGCCCCTAAAGCCGTTGTCTCTTCTGCTCTGCGTCTGCATGTGAAAAGCCCAGTGGATTTATAGGGTTTACTGCCAGCTCCTCTCTCTCTCTCTCTCTCTCTCTCTCTCCGCATGCTTCCTGCTCACGCTCATCGTTCTCATGCTCTCTCTCTCTCTTCACCACAAGCTATTTCATTTTTCACACCATTCCTTTCTGTCTGGTGACACTGTCGTTATTTTCATTATGATCTCTGTGCTGCCGTTGTCTTAGTTCGCTGGAGCGGGAATGACCGGCAAGGCTCAGAATCCATGTGAACATAACACAGAACTGGAGGATGAATTTACATTAAACCCAAACGCAGAGAGGAGACACACATGACTGATTCATACACGGTTTGCTCTCCTGATGTGCTGAGAAGGAAGGCCAAGGGTGAGCTCTTTACGCTCATTGTATGCATCTATGATTGTGCGTCATCCCTGAGAGCAGAGATCAGAGGTGAGATTCTGCTAACCCAAGACATGAGACTGAAGAAGCTGTTGAAGAAACAGCTGTTCTCAGCTCGGCAGACGCAGAGTAAAGCATGACTGAGCGACTCTGAGTCACTCTCACCTGCCTCAGGCCTAATTCAGCTCATATTAGCCAAGCGCCCCACAAACAAGCTCTTTACACAGGGATAAACGTCTTTCGCACACAGGAAGTGCTTCATCGCCACTGCGACAATACTATAAAAAATACTAAATATATCAAACGGTCATTATGTACATTACCAAACAGATAATTCTGGTCCCGGATGCAGTCTGGCTAAAACAGGCAATATAAGAACAGCTGTGATACACAATATCAGTTTGCTACTTTACGTATCACTAAACTCACAAAGAGTAACTATTAACGTTATTCAATAACCAGTTATAGCAATAATATCAATTAAATATGTATACATGGACTACTGTACATTTTTTAAGAATAGTAAAATTCACAGAAGCCTGTGTTATTTTAGTATCACTGATATATATTGAATTTGTTTTTTAATTAAACTTTATTTTTTATAAAATTTAATAATATGTCAATTTAATTTTTAATTAATTTTGGTAAAAGTTTTAGTAGTTGTTTTTATTATTCAAATTTTGTCTTTATAGCTTTAATTGTATATTTATTTATTAGTTTCTATTATTTTAGTGATTCAAGTTCAACTAAACTGAAGGGTAAATGTTGCCTTGGCAGGAAGCTGAAATTATTATTATTATTATTATTATTATTATTATTATTATTATTATTATTATTATTATTATTATTATTATTATTATTATTATTTTCCCCATTACACATTAAATTAATCAAAAACGATCATAAAGATATTTATAATGTTACAAGATTTATTATTATTATTATTATTATTTCAAATAAATGTTTTTTTTTTTTTAAGAATCCTTAAAAAAAAAAAGCATCATGGTTTTGAAAAATATTTTGTTGATCACAATTTTGTTTGAAATGAGAACTGCCGCTCAGAAGGAGTTTTTGAAGCTTTTGATTGTTTTTGTATGATTTCTGAAGATCATGTGACACTGAAGACTGGAGTAATGATGCTGAAAATACAGCTGCGCATCACAGAAATAAATTACAGTTTAACACATATTCACATAGAAAATAGATATTTTAAACTGTAATAATATGTCATAATTTTTCACTACAGTTTTGATCAAATAATGCACCCTTGGTAAGCAGACAAGACTTCTATCAGCCAAAATTGTCCTCTATACTTAATTTTTAATATGCAGTCAAAGGCAGAGTTTGCTCAAAAAAATCAATATATAGTCAGCTTTTGTTTGTGTCACTGCCTTGTAGGTTGGGAGGTAATAAAGCCTGATAGGGAGAAACTGTGCCTTATTAAAGTATCCTTTTTGGAGACATCCAGGGCAGGACCCAGAGGGAGCGTGTGCTTACTGTGCAAGCCTGAGATAGTTTGAGTCCTCAGAGCCGATGTTAAAGAAGCTGACCTTTCCTCTACACTCACAGATGTGTCTCATAGGCTCATTGGAAATACGTGCTTCTACCTACATTTCTGCAAAACTAAAAAAAAAAAAAAAACCTATGAATCGCTGCAGTTTACAGTTGAAATGAACATTAGAGGCAGCAAAACTCTTTTATTCCTTTTCACACAAAGCATGGTTTGGAGATTCACAGTTTCGATCATTAAAGCCTAATTTTTGCATAATTGCTTGAAGAATATTATGTTATGAATTCAAAGCAATTTGAACATGCTGCATGATTTGAAAACTGATGCAGATGAAGAATAGCGTCACATATCCAGCTTCATATGCATGAGTTTTCTAATTTAGTAGGTTACGAGATACGAAGTTGCACTCAGGTGATGAAGAGCTTTGGTACAAACCCCGTGAAACTACGATTGGACAAAACAGCTCAAATCTGCATAAGGAAGTTAAAACAGCACGGCTGCATCAACAAAGGCATTTTTATATCACTTTTGCATTAGTTAACACTATCGGGTGGGTTTAGGGTTGGGTGTGGTGTAAGGGTACAGGATTCAGATATTTGAATTATGAACCACCGCAATACGTATTTGAAGCAACGTAATACAAACACAGCAATGCATGCCTCTATCAACGTAACAAAAACATCTCTAGGTCACATATTGAACCCGTGTTTTAGCGGCACTCACTGGACGTTTCACTTTGAAACTGCTGTGAAACGGCACGTAAAAACAGTGCTGCAGAAATGTATTTAGAGGCACGTATTTCGAATGAGCCTGGGTTGACGAATCTGCTCCGAGCACATCCCCATCCTTACAAAATGACATGCACTCTCACACATCAACCGTTACTAGCTTTTTTGCCATCATATCATGTAATTCCGCAATTTTGGAGCCCACAATTTGGCCACCCTGACCGTACGCCAGCCATTTCTATTCTGAGCCAGTCAGCCATCACCAAAGCGCACGCACAACATTTCTGTCTCTCGAAACAGGAATCATTTTTCCAGTGGCTGCATCGAATTTAGTAATGGACGAGGTACATGATGATGGACCACACACACAATTTGACATTATTCAGCTGCGCGGCCTTCGAATATTTGCCAGTCGGTGTTTGCAAACACACAACACCACATAAACCAGATAATTTTCAATTACGTGAGCACAAAAAGACAAAACAACAACACATGAAATCATTAGTCTGCTTCTCTCCCTGCAGCACATCTCCCTTCAGGCATTGTTCATTAGCTTGTTAGCTCACATATGATTTTTGTGGGTTTAGCCTTATGTCAACATGACAAACAAGCTCTATTACTGTGAGCCGTCCAAGTTACGGCATGCCAAGCACAGCTCTGAGTCCGAGATCGACAGTGCAGTTCAACCACAGATGCACAAATACTGAATTTAATGTGCTTTAGGGCCTGAGGAGGGTTGCATAAACTACTTGGACTAGTCAGGACAGTTATGGTAGATTGGTCTAATCTGAAATCGGAAAAGTAAGACTGAGTACCCCTTGGCTAACTGCTAGCAAGACACAGTCTTTGCATAAACATGTTTATGCAACTGGCCCCTAAATTACAAGATAAACAAGAATGCAAAACTTATTTTACTTAATATATATATATATATATATATATATATATATATATATATATATATATATATATATATATATATATATTGCAACAACAATATATATATACATTATAAAGGCCACAGATGGGAAAGGTGGGTCAATCTGAGGTAGCAGCCACCATATATAGAAGAACAGCCAGTTCTGGAAGTAAAAATCCCATTCGTGTTTTCTATAAGGGAATACATTTTTCACAATAACTTCATGGCTTCACAATAACCATTGAATACAGACCTACTCTGAGCTCAGAGGTTGTTCACTTTGGAAAATGCTTCAATTGAAGCCTTCTACCAGCATTATTTCAACTTAAACTTTTTTAATAATCATGTTTAACAGCTCAATTACTGGTGAAGAACTACATTACCCATGATTCTGCAGAAAAACACCACCAATCAGAGAACAGAGACAAGCAAATCCTTCCCAAAAAAATCACTATGAATGACATAACTGAATTTCTATTTACACAATCAAGCTTTTTTAATCAACAGCTTTATATTTATCTATTGCTTTTATTTGACTATGTCACTCATAACGATACGTGGGGTTGTAGTTATTTTGCTCATTAAATTTGTAATGTTGATATAAATGTTAAACAAAGACTTTTTAAAATCCAAATGGGGGAAAAATGAAAATAATAATAATGAGAAAAATACTTTTCAGAACCAAGGCTGAAACCGTTTCACTCTTTAACCACGTAACACAACACACTTACAGACTCTTCTAGTATTGTTGCATTAGCATTATGGCAAGACAAGCACATCTAACTGTATTTCTTAATTTGCTGAAACTTTTGTCACTGATGGCCCAGGGCAAGACATCTGAAACTTTTCTATTAACATCCAGACGAGTGGCTTTCCTCTCTCTGACATGCAACAATCATTTATTCGTAATGAAAATAG
The DNA here is from genome assembly GCF_018340385.1 of Cyprinus carpio. NCBI lineage: Eukaryota > Metazoa > Chordata > Actinopteri > Cypriniformes > Cyprinidae > Cyprinus > Cyprinus carpio. Next base: position 1,159,162 of record NC_056614.1, read on the forward strand.
ATTGAAGCTCCCCTTAAAAAACGCCTCTGAAGAGCACACTGCAGTGCATTTACGCAGCTCTCAAAAACGGCCTTGCACAGAATCACGGGGTGTTTAAAAGAACAGTTTTGAAAGATTTCAAATGACAATCCATCTGTCTCCGTGCGGTTCTGTCACAGAGAACAGTTCCTGCTGTCTCAGTGCTTCATTGTGTTAGCTTTGCACTAAACAAAGCACTTAGCGCTGAGGCTTGAAGTTCAATTTTGGTCTCATCCAGCCATAGACTACTCTTACAAATTGGCGAGTATCTCGCGCCTTGGGCAGACCAGATGCGATATGAGATTTCTCAGCTAAGGGTCCCTTCATGCTCCCCTTTCACAGCTCGATTCATGAAGAGTGTGTGATGTTGGATGGTTTCTCCTGTCTACAGTATGTCATATGAGACGCTGTAGGGTTTATGATTACCTCTCTTACTATGACTCCACATCTAAGAACCTTTAATGCAACTGTGCTTCGAGGTATACTGGATATTCTTTATATTCAGAAATATCATGCTAGAAATATTCCCAATGCCTCCTAATGATCTCAGGTGCATTTTTCCTGAAATCACAGACATAGTTATTCTGGCTGTAATTTAGAGACGCTACTAACTGAAATCAAAGGCATACTGTACATTTCACAGCACTGTCACTGTAAATGACTGTTAGTTACATTTGGAGAACGTTAAACTCTCTGACAACCAGTTATTTTTCACTTAAGACAGTCACATCTGCTTACTAAGTATTGTACTCTCACAAACCAACCATTTCCTAAATCTCTAAATTAATTTTGAGAAATCAGAGAATTCACCTGTGATATCAGATATCATATTTTCTGTATTTACTTTTTGAGAGTCCCTCACTCCTGCTTTGAACAAAACTCACCAACGTCTTAATTTCTTACAGAGCAGAAAATGACCAATATTTAAATCTCTCACAGTAACAAAACTGGCCAATATTTCAATCTCTAATAGATCAAAACCAAATAACATTTAAATATCTAAATGAAACCAAATGAACCAATATTAAATTGTCTTGCTAAAAGAAAAAAACAACCAATACTGACATGTCATAATATAACATAACTGACCAACATTAAAAATGTTTCAATGAAAATAAATAAATAATAAATATAAATAAATAAATAAATAAATAAATAAATAAATAAATAAATAAATAAATAAATAAATCTGTCAATAGAACAAAACTGATCAACTTTTAAATATCTTAATCTGAGAAAACCAACCAATATTTAAATCTCTTAATCAAACAAAACTGACTACTATAAAAAAATCGACTAATATTCACATTTCTGTGGCACTGATATATGTGCAAGACAACACTATAAATACAGTATAGTCAGATCTAAACTGAAGTATCATTGCCTAGGGCCAGCGCTAAAACTTGCTCTGTGATAAAACACTAAAGCATCACAGACATGACAGTATGACTTTCTGTGAAGCAGCTATGAAAAGATCCATACTGTATAAAGAGCCATACAAATAAATTTGCCTTGACTCGACACATATTTAATACAGACAGGTGGGTTTCAAATCATTACTTGGAAGGAAGTTCAAGCGTAATTGTTCATTTAGTGTGGGTGGATATACAGATTGCAGATCTATTATTTTCTGCTGTTTGTCTGTAATTGCTTGAGGAAAATATCCATTTTTGTTTTTTTACTATTTGAATTCAATGATATTTTAATGCAATACAATGTGAAAAACATCTCATAAGCTATAGTTCACAAACACAACTGTGCCGCCTTCATTCTTGAGCTGTGAGTACATTTTGAATCTCATTCATTCCAGGCTCTGATTGGCTGGCTCATGATCGGCTAAAAGTGATTGGCTGTGAGGCGTGGTGGGCGGGGCAGTTGCTATGATCCCTCCAGCAGTTCTTATGTTGGAGTTTTGGATTTGAGAGATTTCTGTTGTAAGCTGGTGTACCTACAGTGACACGGATGAGGGCTGGAGAAGAGTTCGTGAGCATGAATGTGCATGAATACATCTATGCTAAATGAAGGTCATGGGTTAGAAGAACGGAGCGGCTTTCGTTCTCAGGGTGGCATCGCTAGCTTTTACACTTCTACAGGTCATGTAGCCAGACAGTGGGGATGGATGCGGAACAGAGATGAAGCCGGGATGCGCTCCAAATGCTGGGGGGAAAAATGGGTCTTGGCCAGACAGCGGTGAGGTGACCGCTGGACATGTTGCTCCAACACACACACACACACACTCGCGCCGCACGACCGCTGTGCAATTGTCACTTGAATGATGAAGCACCTGGACGCTCCTCTCGTCTTCTGTTTTCTCTCTCTTCTTCATAAAATCCTGTTCAACTTCAATCTCACATGCCAGTTCCACTATCTGCCGCAAATCTCTCTCTCTCTCTCTGGAGGGAATTCTCTCAATCGAAATGAATTGTGTGAACTGATTTTTATGTTGTTTTATGGGACGATTCACTGAATGAAAGCATTTTTTTTTTTTTTTGGACTTGCTGTTTTGTGTGTGGATGCCACAATCTGACTTTTACTTTACAGCCTTGGTGCAACTCTTTAAGTCAAGCACCTGGATCTTTAAGATACCTGGATGTCTTCCAGTTTATAATGCAGTTCTACATCATTTGAGGAATAACTGCTGCCATAATCAATAGAAAATGTAACCAAACAAACCTTTGGTTTTGGTGGGCAATTACAAGGTAGCTTTATTTGTCACAGGAATCTGACGTTTTTCACATAATGCACTAAAGCAACAGAGTCAATGAGTCTAATTTATGCATTAACTAAATTTAGCAGACGGCATCCTTATTTAAAATTAAGTAAAATATGCAAATCAAATTAAATAAAAGTTTTATTTCAGTACATTATCACCTGGTTTAACTGGAATGCATGTTCTGTAGTGTTAATTTAGTATTATTTATTGTATATAATATAACAGTATGTATTTATATATCGAATTAGCTTTTATTTTTAAGTAAAAAATAATAATGTTTGTTTTTGTGTATATTTCTCATGAGATTTTGGGATTTGTATTATTTTTTTAAATATATATTTTTTTAAATCTATTTAGTTTAATTTATATTTCAGTTTTATTCTTTTTTATTCATCAACTATTTATTTCAGTTTTTCATCAAATATTAATTTCATTTTAGTATTATATTTATTTATTTACATTTTTTATTTTATTTCAGGTTTATTACATTTGATGAAAAATATTTTTTAAATTGTTTTATGTTTAGTTAATAAGAGAGATGAGAATTCTGTCTTCATTTACTCTCCCTCAAGTTGCTTTAAACCTGTATGAGTTTCTTTCTTTTGTTGAACATAAAATAACTAATCAGTTTGCCATAGCCACTGAGTTGTGCTTCATGATTAAGATGCAGGTTTTTGTGCTGAATCTCTAAACGCAAAAGCATCACAGCAATTTATTGAATTTTTCCCAGTGACTACATAACAGTGGATAAAAATGGGTAGTTCCAGTGGGAGCGAGTGCTTCACGTAATAGTACGTGTGCGAGTGTTTTTTTCATGTGTACGGGGGATTGGAGGTCTCGTACAGTGGCAGTATGTGGGAGAGATAGAGATGGATTCCCCAGTGTCCAGATGCGAGCTGAGATCAAAGGCTGCTGTACTGGCCATCCATACAACTGTCAGCACTTCCCCTCGATCTCACCCCCTCCATCCCTCAAACAAACTCCTATTAAAGAGCACAGCGCTGACGGACTGATGCAGTCATCCAACTACAGCTCGATGATGGATCTCTACTGAAGTTATGCGATATTCCCCGATCCATTTAACCGAATCAGTTTGTTTGGATGGTTCATGTATATCAAAAACTTCCAAAACGATACTGAAGACAATATTCAGTTGCTGTTTCATGCTGCTATGTTTTCAACGTTAAAAGTACTAATTATATTGGTTTCTATTGTTTTGGTAACACTTTACAATAAGGTTCCATTTATTAACATTAGCCTAGTTGATCATATTAGTTAACATGAATTGACTATTGCATACTCTTTGATGAATTAGTCCCCCCCCCCACACACACACTTTTTTAACTGGATTGCACATAATGTAGTTATTTTAGTATTGTATTTATAATATAATAGTATGCATTTACATTTTGTATTAACATTTTTTATTTTTTTTTGGTAAGTATTGGTAATTGTCATGAGATTTTGTGATTTTTATTAGTTATTGTCCAGATGCATTGCAATCCAGACTTGCAAAGTGCAAACCACAAGCTACAGTTCTGATGCTGATAAAGCTGTTGTACAGTAAATCTCTTTGTAACCTGTTTAATCAGTCACTACACACCTCAAGTATGGCTATACTCAAAGCCGAACAGATGTGCATTCATCTTTAGTCCTGTGAATAATTCTGCAATTTGGCAACTGCTACAGTCGTCCACCGGAAGAGAAGAGAGGAAGACAAAGAGAGGAAGAGAGAGGCATGGGGTGTGAAGATGGCCAGAGAAGTGAGGAAGAGAGACAGCAGAAAGGATGAATGTAAATAAGCAAGAACAAAAAAACAGAAAACAGAGATGGAAGATTTGATTGACTCTTGTCATGTACGTCCAATAATGCGATCAGAGTCATCTCATTCGAACGGATCATGCAAATATTAAATCTGTTGAGTAAAGTAACAGAATAAGATGTTTATTCAAGGATATGATCAGGCTGTTTGATTGGCGTCTATAATGAACATTAGAGTGCAAGTGTCTGCGTGAGATTTACTGTGCGAGAGATTCTAGCCTCGCTCAAGCCTTGCCGAGGCTTTGCAGTGTCCTGATTAGTATTCTGCAGAGGAGCAGGCCACGGTCTAAATATAGCCAATGAAAACAAGACCAGTAGCTTCACACTGCTAGCACTGGAACACTGACTGCTCACCAGTCAGACACAGAACACAGACTCGCTCAGATCCAGACAGACATCAGCTCAAAAACATGCTGCAGTTCACTACTTAAAGGCAATGACTTGCTAAAATACCTTCTCTTATCCCACATTAATATGCACACATGACTATAAATAGCCATTCGTAGGACGATTCAGCTGAAACATGTGAAAACTGGCACTTGTAAAACATTGCTTTGTTCTGTTTAAAAGCAAAACTGGCTCAACCATTGGCACGAATTTGGAGGTGGGGCTATCTGTTTGTCTGACCAATGATAAATGGGAGGAGAGTTCAGGAGATTCAGAGCTTCAGAGATTATTTCAAGAGATTTGTTCATTTTCAGTTCGTTCATTAAAATGATTAGTTCAAATTAGTTTACTGTTTCGGTCAGTGACCATTTCTTCATATTAAATAAATATGCCAGCAGGTGGCAAAAAAGAAAAGTAGTCTTATGTGTTCTATCTTAAGTCAACAAATGTATTTACTTGTTACAAAATAATGATTTGGCTTTATTAAGATGTGCGCACTACTCATTAAATAAATAAAATTAGTCTTAATACTTGGTTCAGATGAACAACATTTAAAAAATCGAAACTTATAAAAATCAAGTGTTTGATAATGTCTAAATGTACATTCAAATGCAAAACCTAAAAAAAAAGTAAGCAATTATGACCTGCAGAACTCTTTTGAGCAACTAGAATAGAGCTAAATACATGTAGGCTGTATTTATTAAACAGGAATACAGGCATCTAGTGGTTAAACCATGGCATTGCCTATGAATATTATTTTTCAGGCCACCAAAAGCCTCTAATTACCACTTTACACTGGAATAAAAAAAAATAAAATTGCTCTATTTTAACCCTAAATACTACATACTGTCAATTGTAATATAAACAATAAGAACATTAGAAAATGATATATTTTAAATGGTCATTCGTGGATCATAATTATTACACATATTAATTAGTACCAAAAATCTCCTCAAAATATTAGCTAAATAGAACTGAACTGAAATATAGCAGGATAATTTAATTGCTGTGACTGCTAAGGAGTATTAGAACATATTAATGCTGTCTCTTTATCACTTTATCACAGAATAAAATGCTATTGTAAAGCGTTGGAACTATCGAGAGCTCTGTGAACCACATGACCATGAGGCGGCGAGATCAAAGCATGTTACAACTCTGTTTCTCAACGGCTCTGAGGAGATTTAAAACAGTCATTACTTTTGTGATGTGCAGTTTGTCAGACAAACGGTTAGTCCTGACCCAAACTCATGCCACTGGTTGAGCCAATATCAACTCGAAAGACACTTTCATTTTACAGTATAAAGATGATGCATTTTTATATGCTAAAAATACTTCTCTTATTCAACATTCATAAGCAGATATGACTATAATCAGCCATTCGTAGGCTGTTTCACCTGAAATGAGTTAAATAGGCTCAACCAATGGTGTGAGTTTGGGGGCGGGCTATCTTTTTGTCTGAAGGTAAAAGAGGAAAAACTGCACTCTCAAGATATCCTTTCATAAATTTCTTCGTACCATGTCTTACACAGACGCGTTTCAGCCATCATCACTGATACTTCTTGGATACTTCTTTATTACTGGCATTCATTAAACGACTCGGGAGTTGAGCGCGCCTTCTCCACTACAATATCTTTTTGTCTGACCAATGACAAATGGGTGGAGAGTTCAAGAGATTTTGCAGCTTCGAAGCAAGTGGGACAGTAATTACACTCTTCAACTTTATAACCAAATCAAATTAATCTCTCCAAACATTTTGAATTCCAAATCTCTTAAACTGCATTGAAACAGTCAATCAAGACATGAAGTCCTTTTGGGATGCATGATACGTTTCATATATATTTCACATACATGCTCCATCTCCCCTTTGGCTTTTGTCATGAGCATTAACACTACCTGAACCTTTAATGCCTGTCCTGTGTAACTGTTCTACAAACACAACAGAACAAACTTCAACACTTGTCTGGGTTGTCTGAACGTCTAGTTGGCTAGTCATCTTAAGGAAGTTGAAGAAGCTTGCTTAAGGTCATGTCTAACAGAAACCACCCAGTCGTGTTTCTTAGGGAATGTTCACACAAGTCTTGAGACGTGCATTCAATCTATATTTGAAATTACAATGAGTTTTTTGTATTTTTTTTTAATGAGTTAATGTACACTTTTTATCCCATGAAGCCATTTATTGCAAAGCAAAGTAAATAAAATAAAATAAAATAAAATAAAATAAAATAAAATAAAATAAAATAAAATAAAATAAAATAAAATAATCAAGTCAAATATTATGTCTGTTTTGGGGTTTTGTTTCATGTTCTTGTTTCCATGTCTTTTAATTTGTAGTTTGATTTATGCTGTTTGTGTCATGCTTCCCTTACTCTCTTGTCGTCTTGCTATTGGTTCCTCTTGTTCATTGCGTCATGTTCTGATTGGTTTGTCTTGTCATGTGATTTATCAGTTATGTTTACTCATTAGTTGTCTTAGTCATGTGTCTGTTTCCCATTGGTTTGTTCTTGTCATGTGACCTGTATTGTTTGTTATAAGTAGTCATGCTTTTGTCATTAGCGCTTGTCATGTATTAACGTAATGTTGTACCCTGCTGTCGGTGAGTCAAGTCTGTTTCATGCCAAGTCTGTTCAAGCCTCGTCGAGTCAAGTCTAGTCAAGTCTGTTCACGTTTGTTCAATTCAAGTCTTTGTTTATTGTTTGGATTTTGGATTGCACCTTCGATACATCAAATCAGCAAAATTGTCCTAAGAGCCCTAGATTAAAGTAAGAACTGATGTGGTTGGAACCAGTATGAACTCTCACATGACTGTTTTTGTGGGTTTAAAAATAAATAAAATAAAATAAAATAAAACAACTACAAAGCTCTCATGACTGTGTTTGTGGATTTTAAAACAAAATAAAATTACAAAGCTATCATAACTGTGTTTGCAGATTAATATATATATATATTTAAATTAATTTTAAATTTTTATATATATATATATATATATATATATAGATATATATATATATATATATATATATATATATATATATATATATATATATATATATATATAAATTTAAATTAATTTTAAATTTATGCATTTAGCAGACGCTTTTATTCAAAGCGACTTACAGTGCATTCAGGCTATCAGTTTTTACCTATCATGTGTTCCCGGGGAATCGAACCCCCAACCTTGCGCTTGTTAGCGCGCAATTTAATTTAAATTTAACGTGATTTGAACACGCAAACTTCTGATTTGGAGTCAGACGCGCTACCGTTGTGACACAAAGTCTTAAAACGTCTTTTGAATATATATAATAAAAAACATTTTATTAATTTTTTTCTTGGTAATAATATATGTTTTAATCACACTAAGGAACAGCATTCCAAAAAGATGCATCTTTAATCTCATCCTTGTAAAAGCTCCATTACTAAAAACATCCAAGCTAAAACTCAGGTATTTTTAGGCATACATGATTTTAGAAGAGAACATCAAACTAACTAGCCAACATCACTAATCATCTTCACCCATCTGAATCTAAACCCAGTGATTGTATTTGAACTTACAGTGTAATAACAAAGAAAATGTTTGAGACAACCTCCGGTCCTTCTGAGGCTGTGAGCAGCGGCCGGTCAAATGATACCCAACATCAATGAGGATGGAGAATCTGGATGCATCACTGGACGAGACTATTTGGAATCTGTAAGGTGACCTGAAAGTGGATCAGCCTCGGTCTCGCTCCAGACCACCATCATTTGTCTCCCTCATACACAGAGGATGCATCAGTAACGTCCTCGCATGGCACAGACAGATGCTAGCGCGCCGTGACACACACACACACACACACACACACACTAAATTACAGCCCCCAAACTCAATGTTCCCATCAGCCGCTGCACAGCACAAACTAGGGCACAGTTAATCTGTTGAAAAGATGGTAGAGGTGTCCTAGTTTATTTGACACACTGCAGTTACTACACAGCATGCTGCGGAGGTTGAAGGTTTACAGGAAGTGCAATGTACATAAAGAAAGATACACAAATATTATAAGAGCTAGATCTGTGTTTTAGTTATTCAAGCTACACACACACTATACAAATTGCCCTAAGAGACCAAGATTAAAGAAGGCAGTCATGAACAAATATGAACATCTTGTAACTAAACCAAGGCTCTCTCTCTCTGTGTATTTTCCTGCTTTCAAAGACAGCCCAGCACTAATGTTTTATTAGTTGGACCTACTGAATATATACCGAATGAGTCTGTATTTCGAGCCTGAATCAGAGCAGCGCTGTTTATCCACAAAATGTTGTTTAAACAACAAAATGGCATATTTTTAATGAATAAACGATGCATCTAACTAAATGATTCAAATTCACAAAAGCAGTTATAAGCAGCACAGGTATATTTGTAGCAATAGCCAACAATACATTGTATGGGTCAAAATTATACATTTTTCTTTTATGACAAAAATCATTAGGAATTTAATTAAAGATCATGTTCCATTAAGATATTTATTAAATTTTCTAACCGTAAATATATCAAAACTTTTGATTAGTAAGACACATTTTAGTAATTAGTAATATGCATTGCTATGAACGATTTTTTCATTGTTTTGATGTTTTTCTCAATATTTATATATTTTTTCAAATTGTTATTTTTTATTTTTTAATTGGTAATGGTGTTAAAATGTTCCGATAAAAATTAGTATTATTTATTAATTTTTATGTAATTTCAAAGGTATATAAGACGTTTCGGTGTCTATCCAAACACTATCAGTTGTAAAAACAGGAAGTATCTATTTAGTTGTCTGTACTATAAAAATAAACAAGACGTTTCGGTGTCTATCCATAATAGTCACGTGACTATTAATTATATATATATATATATATATATATATATAGTATATATATATATATATATATATATATATATCTATATATATACGTATACTATATTTACATTTAGGCATTTAGCAGACGCTTTTATCCAAAGCTATAGAATAGAATAGATAGAATAGAAAAACAATAGAGCAAGTTAGTGTTAGAGGTCTTTTTTTTTTTTTTTGTTTTGTAAAAACAGGAAGTATCTATTTTTGCTTTTGTTAATTGTATAATAAATGAAAAGAAAACAGATAGAATACAAAAAAGATTAGAAAGCTAGTTAGATTTTTTATTATTTATTTTTTGTTTTTTTAGTGCTAAAGTTAGAGGGTCAAATAAAGATGGAAGAGAGTGTTTTAAGCCGATTGAGCTCGGATTGAGTTGGGCAGGTCATTCCACCAGGAGGGAACATTTAATTTTAAAGTCTGTAAAAGTGATTTTGTGTTTCTTTGGGATGGCACAATCAAGCAACGTTCACTTGCAGAGTGCAAGCTTCTAGAGGGCACAAAAGTCTGAAGTAATGAATTCAGGTAAAGGGGTGTAGAGCCAGTGGTGGTTGTGTAGGCAAACATCAATGCCTTGAATTTTATGAGAGCAGCTATTGGTAGCCAGTGCAAACTGATAAACAGATGTGTGACGTGTATTATTTTTGGCTCATTAAAAATTAATCTTGCTGTCACATTCTGGATTAATTGTAAAGGTTTGATAGAACTGGCTGGAAGACCTGCCAAGAGAGCGTTGCAATAGTCTAGCCTGGACAGAACAAGAGCTTGAACAAGGAGTTGTGCAGCATGTTCCGAAAGAAAGGGCCTGATCTTCTTGATGTTGAATAAAGCAAATCTGCAGGACCGGACAGTTTAAACAATGTGGTCTTAGAAAGTTAGCTGATCATCAATCATAACTCCAAGGTTTCTGGCTGTTTTAAAAGGAGTTATGATTGATGTGCCTAACTGGATGGTGAAATTGTGATGAAACGATGGGTTTGCTGGAACCACAATCGGATCTGTCTTGGCAAGGTTGAGTTGAAGGTGATGGTCCTTCATCCAGCAAGAAATGTCTGTTAAATAAGCTGAGATGCGAGCACCTACCGTTGGATCATCAGGATGGAATGAGAGGTAGAGTTGAGTGTCATCAGCATAGTAGTGGTATGAAAAGCCATGTTTCTGAATGACAGAACCTAATGATGCCATGTAGACAGAGAAGAGAAGTGGTCCAAGAACTGAGCCCTGAGGCACCCCAGTAGTTAGATATTGCGACTTTGACACCTCACCTCTCCAAGATACTCTGAAGGACCTATCTGATAGGTAAGACTCAAACCATTGGAGTGCGGTTCCAGTAGGGTTGACAGGAGGATCTGGTGGTTAACAGTGTCAAAAGCAGCGGACAGATCAAGCAAGATAAGTATTGAAGATTTGGATTCCGCTCTTGCCAGTCTTAGGGCTTCAATAACTAAGAGCAAGGCAGTCTCGGCTGAATGTCCACTTCTGAAGCCAGATTGGCTGCTGTCAAGGAGGTTGTTCTGTGTGAGAAAGGCAGAGACTTGGTTGAACACAGCTTGTTCAAGTGTTTTTGCAATGAAAGGAAGAAGAGGGAAACTGGTCTGTAGTTCTCTAAAAGAGTTGGGTTGAGGGTGGGTTCTTAAGTAGTGGAGTTATACGAGCCTGTCTAAATGTTGAAGGGAAAAACACCAGTGTGGAGGGATATGTTAATGATGTGAGGTGAGTGCAGGTACAACTACAGGACAAATGGCTTGAAGGAGATGAGATGGAATAGGATCAAGCGGACAAGTAGTAGGATGATTAGAAAGGGTGTGTTTGGAGACTTCTACCTCAGAGAGTGAAGAGAAGGATGTGAATGAGTGTATGTTTGCTGATGAGATGTGCTTGACGGATTGTGGTGTGTAAAATTGTGCACTGATGTTTTTAATTTTATTAATGAAAAACGTGGCAAAGTCGTCAGTTATTAGAGTTGATGCAGGAGGAGGAGGACAAAGGAGTGAGGAAAATGTTTTAAAAAGCATGGGAGAGTTAGACGAATTGTTAAACTTATATTATATATATATATATATATATATATATATATATATATATATATATAATTTTATTATTATTACTGTATGCTAAGGTATTTTCCAGAGTCACTTCCTGTTTTTACAACTGATGAATGTGTTTGGATAGACACCAAAACATCTTGTTGATTATTTTTATAGTCCAGTGATTTTAACAAAAATGTAAGTTTATTATTACTGTATGCTCTTGATTTTAACAAAAATGTAAGTTTTTGAAATAGCTGTATCTCAGCCAAATATTGTCCTATCATAAGAAACGTCTCAAGGTTAAGCATGTAACCATGGTTCCTCGAGGGAACGAGTTGGTTGTTAGTGAGTTTTGGTATCGTGTGCAGTCTGTACAATGGAAGGGTGTGACGTCACGGGCGGGGTGACGTAAGTCACCAAGAAGCTATAAAAGCACATCCCGCGCAGCTGGCATCAGCTTCGAGGAGAGAAGCAAGCACTGGCAGGGGTGCTGGGAGTAGTATGGCTTCGAGACGCAGAGTCTCGTTCCCTCGAGGAACCATGATTACATGTGTAACCTTGAGACGTTCCTCTTCAGGAGGAACCGCACTGGAGACCTCAGCCTCAGCATAGAGGAGAGGTGATTTGTTGTTAGGGGGTGTCTGCCCACTGACTGGCCACCAAGGGGGACATGGTAGGCCGCAATGGCTGCCACGTAAACTTTTAAGGTGGAGTGGGTCAACCCTGCAGAGAACCTGGCTTGTAGCCTTTCCAGAACTGTTCCAACTGGGCAGTTAACTGGGTCAAGCTGGTGGTCTCTGCACCATGAGGTGAAGAGTTTCCATCTCATGTCATACAGTTTCCTCATTGAGGGAGCTCTGGATTGGAGGATGGTCTCAACAAGCTCAGTTGAGGGACCGGATGCTATGAGCTGTGCCCCCTCAGGGGCCACACCCACAGTTCCACAACTCTGGGCGAGGGTGAATTATTGTACCCTGCACCTGTGAGAGTAGATCTCTCCTTACTCTCTCCTGAGCCATCGAGGAGCGAGATCAGATCTGAGAACCATACCCAGAACGGGGATACTAATAACAGCCGAAACCCCGGTCCCGGCGTACTCTCGCCAGAACTCCCGGGAGCAGAGCGATCGGGGGAAAAGCGTACAGAAGAAGCCTCGGCCAAGTCTGTACCATAATGTCTAGTCCCAGGGGAGCTGGATGAACTAGAGAGAACCAGAGGGAACATTGCGATGTCTCTTGCTCTTCAGGAGGAACCGCACTGGAGACCTCAGCCTCAGTCGCAGAGAGGTCCACCTGAGCCCGTGGCGACAAGGTTTTTTCAGCATGTGTCAATGATTAGAGGCATCGTCGTGTGCCCTTGATAGTTTGAAGTGGATTCCCCCTCGGGGAAAATCCCTTGGTCTTGAGCCACCACTGTAGGGGCCTCATGTACAGCAGTCCAAAAGGTACATGTTGGACGCAGCTGCCATTAGACCCAGTAATCTCTGAAACTGCTTTACAGTGAGTGACTGGCCTTCTCTGATTCTCTTTACTGATGTGAGGATTGACTCGATACGAGCAGGGGACAGACATGCCTGCATCGTGGCCGAATCCCAGGGCAGCATCCACACACTTCATAAACGTGCGGGGTGAGAGTGCAAGGCCGAACGGAAGTACTCGATATTGGTATGCTTCGCCCCCGAAAGCGAACCTCAGAAACTTCCTGTGTTGTGGAAGGATGGAGACATGGAAGTATGCATCTTTGAGATCCATCATGACAAACCAGTCCTCGGACCTGATTTGAGATATGACATTCTTGATTGCGAGCATCTTGAACTTCAGTCGTATGACTGAGCGGTTTAGCTGACGCAGATCTATGATCGGATGCAACCCCCCATCCTACTTTGGAACTATGAAATACAGATAGGGACTCACCCGTCTCCATTCCCTCTGACAAATCTACCTGCGAACCCCACGAGTGCAGCTGCCGCTTTGCCTCGGCTTCCTTGAGAGCCGACTCAGCGTGTTTTGCCCCCAAGCAGACTACGCACAGACTGTGTGTATTCCCGCTCGTAATATAACATGGGCAGGGAGGAACACACATTCTGAAATGTGACCTGCTATCTCCCACTTGTTTGGTCTTAGCTTTGCTCTTTGACATATTGGAGCTTATAAGGACAAACAACACCAGATAAGGCCCACAAGACTGATAACACATGCATACAGAGTGCTTGCTGAAAACAAGAAATCTGATGCCAGCTGTGCGGCACGTGCTTTTATAGCTTCCTGGTCGCTTACGTCACCCCGCCCGTGACGTCATGCCCTTCCATTGGACAGATTGCACACGATATTCAGAGTCGCTCACACTGAAGGCATTCCCCATAGCATTCGAAGCAGCTCGAGTTCCTGAAGAGGAACCAGCTTATTTATTCAGGAAATTTAATTTCAGGAAATTGACCCTTAAGACTGGTTTTGTGGTCCTGGGTCACATATATTGACTGAAACAATGTTACTAAATGTTACTAAAACAATTATTATTATTTTTTTTTTTAAGAAAAAATAAAGAAGAAAAAAAACTGAATATAGTGTTTATGACTGAATTTAATCTTGTTCACAGATTAAATTAATCAATTAAGATTTCTCTTTCATGAATTAACTAAGCACTTAATTGATATATTATGTGAATATAATATATTTTATATATTATACAAATAAAATAAAATAAATATAATAATAATAAATAATTTAGTATTTAGTATTTAAATATTTATTAAATCTTGTGTTTCAGACCAGTTTTTTTATTTTTTATTTTTTATCCCAAAGTGTGCATAAAAACATATTGAATAAAATCCTGTTACTGCTGCCACAAAAAAAAAAAAAAAAAAAAAAATATAAATCATTTCTGAGAAGTTGAATCTCTAAACTTATCCCCTTTACAGCTGTGAAACTAAATACAACAAAGCCAAAAGTCAGGTATAAGGCAAACATGATTTTAACTGAACTAAATGAGGCATTTAATTCTTACATGAAAATTTAACTTGTCATTTGTAAACGAACAAGAAATCTTGTTCATATATGAACTGATTTAACTAGGATATCTCTGTCATGAAATAAACTAGGCATCTGGTTTATATATAGAAATTAAAAATTTTCATAAAAAAGTTGGCACAAAGCAGAGCATGCAAAAATTCTATGCTCATTTAAGATCAAACTAACTGAACTGTGACATTTCACAATATTATTTATGAATCGTTAGAGTAAATTATTCAACGACTCACCCGTAACACACAAAAACACACTCATTGTCCCCACTTTCTGCCGTATCGATGTGAGCTCCACTGAACGAATCTGTCAAGTGAACCTATTCAAAAGATTTGAATCACTGGGATGGAAAATCCCCAGCACCAGCGCACATGTGCGTTTTCTCTCCTTCTTTTTGCTCTGTTGAAGCAGCTGTTCAGAGTCTAACATGAGAACGATTGTGATTTAGCAGTCTCTCTTCTCATCTGCTCTCAAACCAACACCTCATTATCCGGTCCACCGTATCCATTCCTTCTGAACTCACTCAAATCAGCTTCCCATCAGGCGTTTTCCCAGCGCTGTGTCACTCATCCTGGAGCAGGAGACGTTACTGACAGATATTTTGACAATCTCACAAAACACTGCCAAACAAATGTTTGGCTTGTCCTTTCAAGCATCAGCGTGCAGTTTTTGTGCCATTTCTCTAAAGCCTTTCTCTATGTTTAATAGCTTAATGCCTCTTACTGAGATGATGCCTTGGGCAGAAGCCTTCTTTCTTTTCCAGCTTTGCCCAGTATTTTATCCCCCCCCCCCATTTCTACACCAGAATGTTCATCTCTTGAAGCGAACCATTGAGAGGAACCAAACTGGCTTCCCTTGAATTACAAACAATATAAAAGGGAGTCACAATGCAGAAAGCCATGCGGATTAAAGCGCATTAAAAATGTTAAATATAAAAAAGCACGGGCTCTGGCTCAGCATGGTCCATGTCCAACGGCTGTGTCTCACATATTGGCTCAGCTGGCATTGATCATTTTACAGTTGGCTGCCGAAGGTTTGCGGCCAGCAGACGTGCAAAACAAATTCACTCAGTAGGAGCCGCTCGCCTCGCTGCCCTTTATAGCAGCACTAAAACGCTGGCTGCCGTCTCCAGGTCGAGTAACAACCCGACTGCTGTCAGAAAATACTGCTGAAAGTAAGCGTTCGTGCTACTTGTTTCCCCTATTGTGAGTGCGAGCTGTCGGTTAAAGTGTTTTTCTTGAGCTATGCTCCGAGGCAGACTGTTTAACGTCTACAGGCGAGGCTGAGCTTTGAAATGAACCATTTGGCTCCCATTTCAACGCTTGTAGGGTACAACAGGGTAAAAGGCGCCTTTGATAATATTTTCCTCTAAACCACTTGATAGCAGAAAAAATTTGGACTTAGCACTTTCTAAAACATCTGCTTTTCAAGATGCACGTGCAAATGTGGCTGATCCTAGATGCGATCGCTGGAAGCAGTTTTTTTTTTTTTTTAAAGTAGCAAATGGGGTAGAGTCCACCCAAATGACTGTCTTGCCCACCCAATCAGAATTAGATAAAGATTGCTTTATTTATTTTTTTTATGCAGTGATTAAAACCAATCTGAAGCAGAATGTATTTTGAGAAGTTTAAGATATAGCTGGAGACTGATCCAACAATCATAAAATAACACCAGAAAATTGCAACATTTTTCTTTTATTAGCTGAATTCACATGGCGCTTCAGTCTGTGGCAGAAAAGCAGAGGCTGATAGCGAGCGGAAACGGGCAGAATTATTTGTGCGCTATCACAGGAAATTTAGGTGTTATGTATAATAGCCTACCATTGAAGCAGTTGTACCTGAGCAGTTTAATTAATATTCTTAAAAAAAAAAAAAAGGTACATCAATAGCATGCATTCATTGCATGGATGGGTCAAGAGCATAAGTGTCTAAAATGCATGTAGGCTATACAGTTCAGTTGAAAGCTTACCCCTTTTGACTTGCTGTCAATGCTAAATGTAAGAATGAAAACTGAAATTGAAAGTGATGAAAGTGCATTTGTTACTATAGCAACAGTCGTCTCAACTGTATGTAGTGTTCCCCTTCTATAAATAACTGAAAACCATTATATTTAGCTAGTGAGAATACTAGTGTTCTAATAATTTTGACCACCTCTGTATATTGAAATAACAAATAATGATAACATGTAAAATACTATATTTATTTGCATCAGTCCAGTGTTTCAGTCCAGCATTTTTAGGCAACATTCCAAAACTGGCATAAAAATTGTTGAGTGAAACCCTGTTATCTATTTTAAAAATAAAAAAAGTAACTAAAAGTAACAGTCCACACTACTTGTTTCCCTGTTGTGAGCTTGAGCAGTTGGTTAAAGTGTTTCTCATGCACTTGTGTCGAGGTGAGGCTGAGGCTTGAAATGAACCCTGTTTAACTGGCTCCCATTACAACACTTGTACTCTGTTTGTCAGATTTCAGACAGGTTGCGTCTTTAACTAAAGCACAGAGGTTCAGTAACGTGATGTTTTTAACAACAGCAGCTCTTGGCATCACTGAAAAGTTAGTTTTTTCCCTCTCAAGGTTATTCAGCAGTGTTGTTCAGTCACAGATCAATACTACAGCCTTTGCTCGCCCAAGGTTTCCATAAATGAGCTTCTTTGTGAATGGAATAGCCGCTCATATCGATTCGGTTTGCTTGTTTTATGTGTGTGAGAAAAGTCTTGTCATTTTTGGCGACGAGTCTGACTGTCGCTCAAAACTGTTTTCTCTCTCTGTCGCCGCACATCCGTAATGGAAAAAAACAACAATATTGTTTTTGGGCAGGAAAACTTTTTTGGTTGTTGTGGTTGGTGTTTTTTTGCAGGAATTATATATTCAGCGCACAGACAGGTTTTGGTGAAAGAATTAGCGGGATAGCTTGTGTCTATCTAATTGCAGGATTTGCAGTTGTGATTGCATCATACGGATGTGCTTCACCTCAATCTACCCCCCCGCTGTCGCTAAACAAATATCCAGCACACCACACACTCAAAGTCAAAGCAACCTTGAGGACGCTGCTGGCCGATATTGCCACCTGTCAATCAAATCTTGCAGCATTAGAGACGAGGTGTCAGCGAGCTCCAGGAGCCAATCAGCTCCTTCGGCTGGACAATAATGACAAATGGATGTGTGTGGGCATATCTGATTTTTTGATTATCATTTTAGGGGTATTCGTTGTTTTTTTTTTTTTTTTTTATTATTATTATTATTATTATTATTAGAGACAGCAGAGAAGTGGAGGCCTCCATCCAAATAAAATGTATAATGTCAGCTGCATATTTTGAAACTCATTTACGGTGCACTGCGTGAAAAAACATTAAATTTGATACTATGAAGAAATCTGTTATTTCCTAAATTACATCTATCTAAAATAAAAATTACAAAATTAAAGTTTTTAGTTATTATTATTATTATTATTATTATTTTTTTTTTTTTTTTTTATTATTTTATTTAAGGTAAGTGGTTCCAACCTATTTATTTTAGCTACATTTAAATTAAAAAATTTAGATGACTAACTAACCATCAAATTTTTTTTCTTTTTTTTCTTTTTTTTCTTTTCAGTGCAGTTAACCACAGATCCGACTTGTATTGTTAACACACTGGATTTTTTGTATTTATAGTCTCCTGTCTTGCTATTCATACGAAGGGATCATGTATTTCCTCTCGTACAGTTACAGTTAACACAGCCATTATATTCCAGCAGTTTAATTTAGTGAGTGTTTGTGTCCCTGGTCTGTCCACTCGGGCGACATCATCCGTCAGGGTGAAACTCCCTGCAGGTGCGTCTTTAAGAGCACCAGGCTCTTTCTGAGCTGTCAGAAACACAGACACATTTTGTTTTCCTCTGCCGGAGGCATCAATTAGTGCTGCTGCAGAAAAGTGCTGGAGACACATCCACAACACGCTGGTGTTCAGAACGACCGCGAGACCGGTTTATGGCCAGGTAAAGCATGTATGAAAGACTTTCTCAAACAGACTCGCTTATGAACATTTTAATGAGTTAGCACAGCAGCATATGTATGAATGTGTATATATGTATTATATATATGTGTGTGTGTGTATGTGTGGAAAGGAAAGGAAAGGAAAGGAAAGGAAAGGAAAGGAAAGGAAAGGAAAGGAAAGGAAAGGAAAGGAAAGGAAAGGATGATTTTTAAAAATCGACTGACAACCCAGATCGTTCTGAATGCAGTGAAAACTTTCATATGATTTCTAGAGAAGATCTTCTGGAAAGAACAGAATGTGACGATCAGATCTCAGGGGCGTTTATCTGAAACTCAGTGTTCCTCGGTGAGCTGATGATGGTTCTGGTTTCTCATCTCATCTGCTTTCTAAACGAGTGAAATATGAGCAGAACATTGATCTCTGAGACACAGAAGATCAACAGAAACATCAGCAGAGATGCTGCAGCTTCTAATGCTGAACACATCTCAGCCATCAGTAAGCCAGCGATCACAGGCCGCTAATGAGGCTGTAGCACGTGCATATTACCTAAAACAAACAAAAACATCTAGTTTGCTTAAAACAATAGTCCGTACTGGCATTTCTAGAGCATTTCTGCACTAAAGCAAGAACCTGTTTTGTTTTAACACAGCGAGTGGAGAGCAGACGAGGAGACATTGACCTTTTTGGACTGATATGTTAAGTAGCAAGTCGCTTCTGTACTTGCTCTAGCAATCGGGTGAGATGATGATGTGGCACACATCAAAGCTCATTAAAACACACTTCCATTAGTCGGCAAATGTGAGCACATCACAGGACGCAGAATTCTCTACAGGACAGAGTGTGTTAATACTGCACAAAATCACATGTTTCCAAAGTTCACAAACCATCACTCAGACAAACAGCAGTAAAGCTCTTTTTTTTTTTTTTTTTTTTTTTTAATAATAATAATAATAACAATTGTTGTTTTGATGTTAATATACTACTAGAACAAATAGTAATATTATTCTTATTCTTATTATACTACTATATTATTATCATTATTAACTTTACAACAACAGCAATACTACTATTAACACTTTTACTACAACTAATACTAATAATAATGTCAAAATACTACTAATAATTATAGTAATAATAACTGGTATAAAACAGAATTGTAAGAAATATTATATAAATTACAGAATTATTATTATTATAAATTAGAACATCACAGCTTTTCACAAAATACAGATTTGCTTACATCTGATCAGTGACCTAGAAACAATGCCAGATCAGAAATATTTCTCGATATTCTATGATACAAAAACAAGTAATGGAAATAACTTTTAAAAAGTATAAACATAATAACAGACAGTATTTTAGTCCATTTAGCTCCCTTAAACGACACTGATATAGTTTAACTGGTGCAGTTTCAATCCCTTCATTAATATTTAGACATTTAAACCTAATGATCGACCTTGGATTTCCAGCCGAAAGTCGCAGTCATCCACCATTTCACTTATTGTCACGGCCCAGGCTTTTAGTCCAACGAGCTCCGGAATTAGTGGCTTTGCCCATTAGTCGTTTAATTGCTTCTGGACAAGTGACATGCATACAGAATTACAGACTGACTGAAGGGTCAAAGGGAATGAATGTATAGCAATTAATGAGACCGCGGCTCGACCAACCAGCAGCTCTCGCTAAAACCTTTCTTTCTAAAACAGAAACTACAGCAGATGAAGACCATCCATTTACACACATGCCTCTTTTAGCCACTGCTTACACACATTTTATCAGTTCATTCCCCGCAAGTCGAATGCATGAACTTGTTCTGCTGGTCAAACTATAGAAATGCTCAAACATTCAAGCTAAATATTATTGCAAATAATAAAATAAAATAAAATAATAAAATAAAATAAAATAAAATAAAATAAAATAAAATAAAATAAAATAAAATAAAATAAAATAAAATAAAATAAAATAAAATAAAAAATATTTTGCATGCAATTAAATATTTAATACATATTAAAAGCAAAATAAATGTAAATTAAGCATGTAACATCATTTTTCTGTATTTTTAAGTATTTATTTTACTCACATGTAAAAAAAAAAAAAAAGAAATATTGCATTATTCCACAAAAACTACAAAAAACCAAATGCAGAACAGTTATGGCCATTGAAAAGCCCATACTGGTCAAGCTTTATTGGCCACTTATTACTAATAAAGAGCACATTAAGATGCTAGTCTGACTCATTGACCAACTCAATGAAAAAGCTTCATCTTTCTGTCCTATTCTGTAGATTACAGTAGTTTATGTAATAATAATTGGGCAAATTGGCTTGGCTGTTTTCAGACTGCACTTGTCGAGTGTAGAGACACTGGCTGCAGGATTGACTTTTGACAGATGTTAGGAGAAGTTCAGAGAGGAATCTGTCTCATTTTCAGTAAATGAGCATGCTGTCAGAGCCGTGGCCAGCGCTGATGACTCACGGTTGAGTCGAGGACAGACGTGCTTCTTCACGTCACGGAGAGTAACATGAGAAAAACTCATCCGCTTAAACACAGATGTCAGCACTGCTCAGAGCAGGTGGTGATGTTTAGCAATATTTACTGCTGACATATTTTAAACTCTACACATTCCTTTTCAATTTACCATGTTGCTAAATTCATATGCGCAGGAGAAGGGATTAAATCTGTATTCATCAATAAACAGTTTTACATTTGTGCATTAATTATCACTGTTTTAATTTTCAGTCACAACTTTTGTTTAGCTTTTTTTTTTATTTGCAATTGTTATAGCTCTAGAAAGCGCATTAAATTCAACCTTCAATCATTAAATATAATGTACTCTAAAAATACTGTACTTCAATAAACATTTTACATTAATCAACATTTACATTCACCTAATGAACTTAATTTCTATTATTTAATCTTGTCCCTTATGTCTATATTATTTACAATTAAATATAATTAAATTATACTGTAATTTTGTCTTCTTCTTTCTTTTTAATTTAAACAATAAAAGTAGTAAATAACAATCAAAACTATTTATAGTTGTAAAAAGCATATTAAAATTGACTCTGACTATTCAAATTTTACTGTAAAATACTGTACTTCAGTAAATAATTATACATTCATGCATTTATTGCATTTAAAATTTCACTCGATGAATCTAACTTATTTAACCCTGTACTTTTTTTTTGTTTATCAGTCTTTAGATTTAATCATTATAAAGTTTTACTGTAATTTTGACTTTTACCTTCCTTTTAATAAAAGGTAAATAAAAAATAAAAACAGCAACACAACAGCAATATTGTTTTTGCAAAGCACTGATCTTATATATATATATATATATATATATATATATATATATATATATATATATATATATCATTCTTGAAATTAATATTTTATTTATTTATTTATTTATTTATTTATTTTTACATCACAGTGTCACGTTGATTACAGTTTCAGCTAATTTTCAGTTTTAAACAGGATTTTGGATGGCAGACTTTTTCAGCAGCCTCGGGTGAATGGACTGATGCTATATGTTCCAAGCCAGTGCAGGATTGTAATATTTTAACATGATTTTTCAAACCAATGTTCGATTGTCACTCAACATTGATATAAAACTGCAAATCTGCCGTTTCATGATTCAACCTCATGTGACCACAAATTGGTCCAAAACATCCATGTAGAGCACATTAATCTCGTCCACCTCGTTCCATTCGCACAGATGTAATAAAAGACTCTAACAGCCGATTGAGAGGCTTTAAAGGTTAAAGGCTGCCTTTGGCCTGCTGCTTAAGCTCTGGCTGTTACAGTTCATTCTATCAGCAGCTACATTATGAGATCATTGCAAACTGGGTCACACTGTAATATCGCAGTGCTGAGATGGATGCTGTTCATCCGCGCTGGTTTCAAGAAAGCGTGTTATTTTCAAGGACATCATGTTATCGTATACAGTCATGCATGTCATCGTACGTGATGCACGCTCAGAGACTGCGGTCAGACCCTGTTGTAGTTAAGGCTGATAAAAGCTCTCTGTGTGCTAAGCATGCTTGAGAAACAATTAGCTCATGTAAAGAGTCAGTCTGCCATTTCTCACCCCATTAAGTTCAGCCCAGTGGTTTAATTCATAGCACAAAGATGCGCCAGGACCCGTCCCATGCACGACCATCAGAGCGACTGCTGTGACCGACCAGAGCCGTTTCACATGCCATCATCAGCCTGGCCAGCGAAAGAGAGACGGGAGACAGTCGAGGCGTTATCGCTGTCAATGCATGTGGAGGAAATGTGACTCAATGCATCGCTATCCTCTGCACTCGCAGATACTGTATGTCTGAGGTCCTGTTTAATAAGGCAAAAAGCTGAAGCTCCAAAGACGCTGGCAGATTTTGCAGGCATATTTTTATAAGCACTCGGGTAAAACAAGAGTTTCAGAAAACAAACCCAGCAATCTTTAGGAAAGGATTGCATCATTTCACAACAAACGTCATTGTGAATATAATACTGTATAGGGGTGTTTACAGTACGTCAGGAATACCTAAACATAAAACTATGCCATTATTTAGTCACTTTAATGTTATTGCAAAGCCACTGTTCAATGAGGCGGGGCACCTACGATGCTCCAAAAAATAAAAAAACACTTTACATCACAGTGTCACGTTGATTTACAGTTTCAGCTAATTTTCAGTTTTAAACAGGATTTGGATGGCAGGGGACTTTTTCAGAAGGCCTCGGTGAATGGACTGAATGCTACTATGTTCCAAGCCAGTGCAGGAGGAATTTGTAATATTTTAACATGATTTTTCAACCAATGTTCGATTGTCACTCAACATTGATATAAAACTGCAAATCTGCCGTTTCACATGGATTCAACCTCATGTGACCACAAATTGGTCCAAAACATCCATGTATGAGCACATTAATCTCGTCCACCTCGTTCCATTCGCACAGAGTCCATAAAAAGAGACTCTAACAGCCGATTGAGAGGCTTTAAAGGTTAAAGGCTGCCTTTGGCCTGCTGCTTAAGCTCTGGCTGTTACAGTTCATTCTATCAGCAGCTACATTATGAGATCATTGCAAACTGGGGTCACACTGTAATATCGCAGTGCTGAGATGGATGCTGTTCATCCGCGCTGGTTTCAAGAAAGCGTGTTATTTTCAAGGACATCATCGCGTATACAGTCATGCATGTCATCGTACGTGATGCACGCTCAGAGACTGCGGTCAGACCCTGTTGTAGTTAAGGCTGATAAAAGCTCTCTGTGTGCTAAGCATGCTTGAGAAACAATTAGCTCATGTAAAAGAAGTCAGTCTGCCATTTCTCACCCATTAAGTTCAGCCCAGTGGTTTAATTCATAGCACAAAGATGCGCCAGGACCCGTCCCATGCACGACCATCAGAGCGACTGCTGTGACCGACCAGAGCCGTTTCACATGCCATCATCAGCCTGGCCAGCGAAAGAGAGACGGGAGACAGTCGAGGCGTTTATCGCTGTCAATGCATGTGGAGGAAATGTGACTCAATGCATCGCTATCCTCTGCACTCGCAGATACTGTATGTCTGAGGTCCTGTTTAATAAGGCAAAAAAGCTGAAGCTCCAAAGACGCTGGCAGATTTTGCAGGCATATTTTTATAAGCCACTCGGGTAAAACAAGAGTTTCAGAAAACAAACCCAGCAATCTTTAGGAAAGGATTGCATCATTTCACAACAAACGTCATTGTGAATATAATACTGTATAGGGGTGTTACAGTACGTCAGGAATACCTAAACATAAAACTATGCCATTATTTAGTCACTTTAATGTTATTTCAAAGCCACTGTTCAATGAGGGGCAACTACGATGCTCCAAAAAATACAAAAACACAATAAAAGCAGAATAAAACAAGCGAGTTAAGCTTAAGTTTTACAGCTTTAAAGGTTCAGTGCAATTTAAGCTTAGAATTTTTTGACATAATGTTGATTATTTTACAACTGTCTTACAATAAGGCCCCTTTTTGGAGAATATAAAAGCAGAAATGCTAACCTTATGACTGTTAAGTCATTTGCATTAATTATGTCACAAAGTTGCTTTTTTTCAGCAGTAAAGTGTTTAAATAATTACACTTAATCAACAGAATTAGTGGCAGAATTTGATTATACTACAGACATTAATTGTCTTAAAAATATATATATATATATATAAATCAAAAGGTTTGGTAAATAACACAGTGAGGTACTTAAAATGAGGCCAATTTTTGGAGGATATTAAAACCGAACTTCATAAAGTTGTAAAAGTTGTTATACAGTGTAACTTCTGTTCAAATGTTTGCATTTTTGAGCTCAGAAACAGTTAAAATAATTATTTTACAGTTGTTTTAGTGTTTGATGTTGCTGTTGTTATGCAAAAAAAAGATATAAAACTGGACAACTGTGCACAGAAAATAACAGTAAGCAATTACTTATTTAGATTTTATATTTATATGTATAATTTACGTTTTTACATTTACAGATTGGTCCCTTTCACTTCCATTGTAAGTTCCTCACTGTAACCCAAAATTATTATAAATATAGAAAAGCAGGCAGGCACAAGTGGATTTTTTTAAAAAATATTCTGAAAAATATAGAGTATGATATGAGTTTTAGAGTGTTGTATTATTCATATGTGTAGTTTTTTTAATGTTCTACTCTTGTGTTTTACTGAAAAAGAAGCAGTGCATACAGGCTTGGAATCGACATAAGAGTAAATGATGACACACTTTTCATTTTTAAGTGAACTATTCCATTTAACTCAACTGAAAATTTTTGCCTCAGCATCCGGAAGCCTCTAATGGCCACTAAAGATGGAGGACATGGTGTGAGCCAAAGTGTGAGCTAATCCATGGCTTTCTCCAGCATCAGCACCACCTTGAAGAGTCTGGAGAAGGGTGTGATGAAGCTGGAAGCTCACAGCGTTTGGTGGTTGGTCAGTTTTCACCCAAAAACCTTTCCAAACAGGCTGCTGAAATCAGACTCGAATAATAAATCACTGCTTCGTCATCATCATCAGACCATCTCTCTCTGAAGACCGGCTGATGCGCTCCTTCCTGAGGTGACACTCATTAATTTAAGAAATTAATCTGAGTGAAGGAAATGAGGTCAAGAGAAAATGGAAATGGGTCTTTGAAAGAGGGTAAAGTAAGATGAAGGGACAGAGCCAGTGTTTGGCTGGATGCTTTGGTTTCTGATTTCTCCTGCCCGGTTGGCCGAGCCGCAGCGAGAGAGAGCCACCGTTAACAAGCTCCTGGCTTCACCAAAGCCTCCCCGTAATCTCCAGCAAATTGAGTCTGCTGCTGCCTGCTGGGAAACCGCTTTGGATCAACACCATCCAAAGAGAACCAGTAAACAGGTCCGGCTCTTTTAGAGCAAGTAACGGGTTTTGAGAGTTAGAAAACACTGAGTAAAGGCCCGTCCACACAACGGTAACTATATCACCATCAGAACTGGGTAGTAACTGATTACATGTCATCTGGATTACATAATCAGATTCCTAAATTGGTTACACTTTATTTTAAGGTGTCATTTTTACAGTGTAATTATACATTTAAGTACTATTATTTAATATAATATTAAATTATAATAGTAATATTAATTGACTAGTATGTAGTATATGGTTAGGTTTAGGATTACGGTTACTTGCATGCAATTATGTATAATTTAATGTTATTATAATAGTAAGTACATGTAACGTGTAACAAGGACACCCTATAATAAAGTGTTACCCAAACATTAAGTACTTGTTATCAGGTTATATTACGTTTTAAAATATGCATAATTTATGGCATCAAAAATGGTTTATTGTTAATAAATAAATAAGTAAATAAATAAATAAATAAATAAATAAATAAATAAATAAATAGTGCAGCTCCATTGATTTATTTTAAAATGATTTAGATTTAGTTTATTATTATTATTATTTATTATTATTATTATTATTATTATTTAGTATTTATTATTATTTATTATTATATTTATTTATTTATTTATTTATTTATTTATTTATTTTTGTTAGTTTCTCATGAACTTAAAAAATCACCAGGTGCTTTAGTTTGCGATTAAGTTGATATTTAAGACACAACTACACAAAGTGACGTGAAAGCAGAAAGCAGCAAGTTTGGGTATTCAAGATTGCTCAACCATAATCTTTTGTTGTCCTGTCAACTAATGAAATCTATAATCATTATATAGTCAGTAGCATTATACATCGAGCGAAGTTAGGGTTTGGGCTGTGACCAAGAACATATGCTTTTGGTTCTGAATCAATGTAAAGATGTCTTGTGAAGCATCTGAAGGAATCTGTCTGATCACAGCGCCTCTAGTGGATACGGTCCTGCCGGCAGGAAGCTGTGTCGGGGCAGACAGAGTAAACAGTCCCAGCGAGAGCGCAGCAGGCTTTGATTCGGGGTTTAAGCCCCCTGTGGTTTCCTCCGCGACCCGACTGATCCTGTCACACTCTCTCTGTCTGTCTGTGAGAGTGAGACGGCGTCTCATCACACACTTCATCACTGCTGCTATCTCTCCTCCCATCATTCTCTCTCTCTCTCTCTCTGTCTCTCTCTCTCTCTCTCTCTCTCTCTCTCTCTCCGCCTGTCTAATGCTGTGTATCTGTTTTCAGATGTTTGATACATCACCGGAATAGAATAAAATGTGAAGCTTGTCATTTCTGTGCTAAAAATGTGCTTCATGTGGATACATCAAAATATACTGCTTTTATTGAAGTAAAAAAAAAAAAAAAATCCATTTAATATGACTAAATCAGTGTCATTACAGTATCACTGATATAACATTATAGTTTTGTTAATATTTTGAATTAGATTTTCATCTTTGTATTCTGTTCTGGTTTAATTTTAGTTGTGCATTTTTGTCATTTTATTTATTTACTTATTTATTTATGTAGATTTTTACGAAGTTTCATTAGGTTTTAGTTTTAGTATGTTAAATTAAAACTGAGATTTTTTAATGGTTTTATTTTTATATTTGGTAAATTATAATCACCCTTGACAAAATGAATCCTGCTAAATAGCAAGAGTAATGTTAAGAGTCAAGAATGAAATACAGTAGCTTCCTAAGGTCACAACTGTTCTGCTGGGACTTTACCATTATTTATGTTTAATATTTTAACTTTTTACTTTAAATTGCATATACATACATACATATATATATATATATATATATATATATATATATATATATATATATTATATATATATATATAACAAATAAACAAACAAACTTGCTTGGTCTAAACTGACTTTCATTTTCAAGTCCTGTCCTACATCATCTCTCATATTAAATAATCTATTTCATAAATATGTCAGATTAAAAATGGGACGCCACTGACATTCTGTTACTGTAAAGCTTTTCAACTGTACAGGCTGTGTGTGGCATTGAAGAGGTATTGGCCTGCGGCACTGTCTTTACAGATGGGACTGATGATGTTTGATCAGGGGAGCTTCAGTGAAGTCATTACTGACTCCTTTGGCTTGATTGTGCCTTAAAAGAGCTATAGATCTCTATAAGGATCCAACATGACCGTTGCATCTGTTGGGAACAGATATGTGATGCATATATGCAGCGTGATCATGTTAGAAGGAATAGTGCACCTAAAATGAAAATTATGTCATTATTTATTCACTCTTATGTCAACTTTCTTGCATGAAACAAAAAGGAGAAATGTGTGTGAAAAATTGTGTTTGTGTGTGCGTTGGGTAATGTGTGTAGTCAATTAACATATTTCTGCAGTCATTAAAAAAAAAAAAAAAAAAAATTGTATATCATAGCCCAGCTACTTTAAACTGATTGATCACATTCTAGGGTTACTAGCTTATGCATAAAATGCAAAAAAAAAAAAAAAAAAAAAAAAAAAATCCAAATAAAAAATCCTTATACAACATTGCTAGATACAAATATAAAAGACAAAAAAAAAAAAAAAAAAATACAACCATCAACGTATTTCAAAATTGCTACTTTTTTGTAAAATATATCATCAAATTTTTATATTAGTGCTTCCGGTATTACAACATTAATATTGTAGCTCAATCGTAACATTTGAACTTTTAATTTAGTGCAATGTTTTGTCACTGCAACATTTTAGTGTAATTTTCACTAACAACTGCAATTAGATTTATATTGTATACCCAAGTTCACTCTTATCCCACAAAAGTACTATAAAGACATCATGAAAAGAAACTGGCATGTTTGTGTCATGATCAGAACAACAGTTGTTATTGACTTATAATCTATCCCTTTATTAACCTTCTAACTGAATCAGTGAGTTGAATTCAATGCCGAATCTGTAAGATTCATGAATCAGTCATTCAGACTAATATATTATATATTAGTATTGGCACAATACTGCTATTTTAAGCAACTTTTTTTGTTGTTGTTATTTTTTTTCGAAGCCAGAAATATATTATGCTGTAAAACAACTGGTTATATAATAAATAATGCATGTGTATGAGCTGACATTCTCTTGATTTATAGGTGAAGGTGCAGTAACTCTGATTGTAATTTCTCTAATGACAACAATCATGATCAATAATGATGGTAAAAAAAATTTATAACTGTAATAATCAGTTTAAACATCATGCAGCATGGCCATTTTTTTTTTTTTGACTAAAACTGGTTTAATTGGCTGACTGTGAAACAGATAAATAAATAAATAAATAAATAAATAAATAAATAAATAAATAAATAAAAAAACAACAACGTCAAGCTTTTATTTTGGCGGAAAACTGCAGCAAAGCCTCTTAAGTGTATATGGCAGCAGGTGTACGAACGTTAATCCTCTGTTAATCATCTGTTCACAAAAAAGATGAAAAGTATGCAAATTACCAAAATAAAGCACAACTGATGCACATTACATTCCCAAGTGCATCTCACAGCACATGAAAAGATGGAGTTTGCAGCATTTACTGCGAACCGAGGCTTTCTGCTCACATGTACATGAAAAGAAAGCGCAATTGGTACCAGTGTATCATTACTGCAGAACATGAATACTGAAACAATTTTAAATATTTAGAATTGATGTGAATAGAAAAAAAAAAAAATATATATATATATATATATTTATGATGCTTTTGCATCCTTTTTGAAGCTTGAGAGCTTCAGTCCTAATTCATCGTAATTGAAAAAAAAAAGGCAATGCAATAGTTATGTAAGCACTTTGTTAACATGCATTCTTGAAAATCCCTACTTTTTGTTTAAAATAAAAAGAAAAATAAAAGGAAAGAAAGAAAAGAATATCGTACAAGTTTTGAGTGACTCCGCTCAAGTGTGAATGAATGATGACAGAATGTTCATTTTGGGGCAAACGATTCCTTTAATGCACTGCTTCCCAAACCTCTCCTGGAGGACCCCCTGCCCTGCACATTTTCTGTCTCCCTAATCAGACACACCCAATTTAGTTCTTGCAGTCTCTACTAACGAGCTGATGAGTGGAATCATGTGTGTTAGATAAGGGAGACATACAAAAAGTGGCGGGCGGCCTCCAGGACAGGTTTGGGAAGCACTGCTTTATTAATGAGTCGTCTCATTATTTTAGTGAGGACATTAGAAGAGGCCGAGCAGTTTGGTCTGAAATCTCAACTTTCAGAAAGCCGTTTTGCCGTTGCATCACTCCCTCTGCTTCTGTGTGATAAACCAATCTCTCAAATTACTGAGCTCAGACACTTAACCGAGCTGCAGACACTGCACTGGAGCAAAGATAAGTACTCTTTGTCCAAATGACACTCGTCCCTCTCATTACATGCTGTGAGACACAGTCTCCTCTCCGTATTGTGTCTTTCGGTCGCCGTCTACTTCCTCTCTCTCTCGTTCCTCTCTAGAAAAAATGGCGCTTTTTTCACTCTCTTCTGACACTTCATTTCAAGCATTTTTTTTTGTATTTTCTGGCAATCCATAGACAACTTGTGTGGGACTGTTATGCATCTGGGGCGTTTAACCGTAATGGGAGTGTTTATGTTATCGATAGTTTTTGCATGTTGCTCTCCACGCCACAGAGAATTCGGAAACCAATCGGCTCGCTGAGGACAGCGGCAGTGAATCGACTCACTAATGAAACATATTGATCATCAAATTCAGCACAACAACTAGCTGACTCCAGGGGGAGCGCTGTCTGTTTCAATCAGAATGATAATGCTACGCTTAAACAAAGGCCCAAAAAACTCTTGCATGTGGAGCGTGATCTTATAACAATATTGTGAATAATATAATGTGCTTAACACGTATAGATGTTTAATCCAAATCAATTTACAGTAGGGCATTTTCAATGAGTCCCTTTGGAACCGCTATGGGTTAAGTGGTTTGCTCAAGTACACAATGGCGGTAGAACAGAAACAGGGTCTATAGTTAATGGATCACCTCTAAGTGGGATCAAACCTGCTGATTTATGGTTAAAAGCCTGCATGAGGATACCAGTAAGTGCCTTAAATTTATCAAGACAAGCACCAGAATTGGCGTGCGTATAGAAATTGATTTAACAATGATATATTGCACCAATCAATCAATCAAATAAATAAATAAATAAATAAATATTGCTTTAAGTTTCATTTTGTTAACCTTAGTAAATTAAAGAAACAACAAATATACTACATTTTAAAAGCATTTATTAATCTGGGTTAATGTGAATATATAAAATTGTTGATAATGTTTATTTGTAATACATGCTATTTAATTTATTCAACTAAAAAAAAAAATATATATATAAAATTGTTGATAATGTTTATTTGTAATATATATATGATATATATATATATATATATATATATATATATACAGGCTATTTAATTTATTCAACTAAAAAAAAAAATATATATATAAATGCATTAGTATATTTAAAAATGAATATTTAACCTATTGTAGATCAGGGTTGCACAAGTTAACTAAAACTAATGTTAACTGAAATAAAATATGAAAATGCTTTTTATTTTGGCCATTTCGGCAACATTTCTCAATTAAATTAAGTTTAATTTGATATACTTAAATAGCCAAATAAATAAATAAATAGTAATAATAAATAAATAAATAAAATGCAGACAAAAACTACTAAGAATGACAAAACTTCATCACTAAAAGTGTAAAAAGTGTAAAAAATTCAAAATGTTTATAAATATTGTTGTAGTATGTAGTTGTTTCTCACTGATACTAAAATAACCTACATTAAATGCTGCAAATGTATTGTTCATTCTTGTTCAACATATGTTGCCTTATTGTACCTAATCTCTAACTGCACAGTTATTGTTTGAAATGTCAATCATCCACTGACACGTCTAAATTAGGTCAGTCCAGTTAAGTCATCTTCTGTCCATCGTGTCGCTTCAAACTCGCATGACCTTTTTAATAAAAGTTATTAGCTATTATTAAAATGTCAAACAGTGATCACGAGCTGTCAAGTTTGGCTCTAATTTAAGTTTAGCTCTAATTTAGGAAAACTTTTTCCTTCAGTCATGTCTTATTTCATCTAGTGCACCAATGCTGCTCCCTCCCCTCCAAAAAAAAAAAATTAAAATGCATTGCTGCCTTTATTTTTAATGCAACCCGGGCTACGTAAACCATTCCTTTTCTATACACTATGTCTCCTACTCGAACGTCAGAGGAAAGAGAATGACAGCATTTCCCTCAGCGTTTGTTTGCAAGGATGATCTTAGCCTGCAGCGGTTAGCATTAATTAAAAAGTGCAGCAGCAAAAGCTTGGAGGGTTGAATTTGAGTTTGAGCGGATGGGAGGAGATGCGAAAAGACTTGACTCGTGCGAGATGCTTAATTCCTGCAGAATGACTGAATAACTGATGACTAATTCAGAGCAGTTAGTGCCATTTTATGTAAGTTACTGGTAGCGTTACATAAGTCTTTTCTATCTCAGCACAAACTTGGAGTACTTTGAAGTCAAACAGGGTTAAAGGGTATAAACAAACAGACATATGACTTAAACACCAAGAGCATCAATTCTCTGCGGCCTATGAGGGGTAGAGATGGTTTAACTGTAACCGTTTTGATCTAACGGGAAGAAAAGCAAATGTCTCTGCTAGCAAAACTACCTGTACTTGCTGATGTGTCAGAACAACAAACACACACACGTTTGTCTTTCTATCACGGTGGGGACTTTCCTTTAACATCTACTGTTTTTATACAGAGCTGATGTTATTTTCTACCCCCTAGAAACTTTTCTACATTTGAGTAGGTTAATTAAGATGCTATTTTGTATGTTTACTAAGCAATTTTTCTCTTAAGGACCACTGGATATCTCAAAATGTATGTGACTTCAGGTTTACAGTCCTTATGGGGACATTCAGTCCTCACAATGTTGGCAAAACCTCTCACACACACACACACTCAGGCAGAGTCTGCAGTCTCATGACGTGTGATGTGACCCCATTACTGCGCACCCCTGAAGTATCGTTGAGCATTGAGTGTCATCCATCAGTTAGTCCTCTAAAACAGCCAAAAGAATTAAAGATTTTATCCGACATTCGCGATCTACACATCTTCCCCCGGACTGATCATCAGTGCTCCTTAATGTAAAGCTCTACAGCCTTCTCATATTCTCCAACACACACTCTCTCCGTTCAGAATGCATACTCGTCTCAGAGTTTTTTACTTTATTTTTAGCCTGATCCATATGTAGAGTGGGCGTAGAGTCGTTTACCGGGCTACGCCGAGTCCTGGTGTTTATAAATAGCTGGAGCGAGCATTATTCCCACATCATCAATCACATTGGGGCACGAGGGAGAGACTCAAGGGGGTAGTTCTCCATGCCACACGGTCTGGAGGTGTGAGCTGGATGGGCTAATCTGGAGGGGAACAGATGCCGGTGGCCGGGGAGCTCGAAGGATGACGGATGGTTCGGGAAGGGTGAATTTTAGCTGGTGTGCTAGCGAGAGTGAACTGAAATATTTATTGTCCATATGGAGAGGGAGAGAAAGTAAAGAGTTCATTATTTTCTCTCGTGCATGCGCAGACTTATTCCCTTTTCAACAATTTCTGGCCTGTTTCTGCACATGAATCTATTCAGCTGAAATATGACATTGACGCAGACACACACTTGACACACGTCTTTTTTCTATGCCATCAGCTCACTCCCAAACACAGAGCAAGGAACACACACACACACACACACACACACACACACACACACACACACACACACACACAGTGGAATCTTTTCATCTTGTAACCATGGCACTTGCTAGAATACAGTAGGAATCCAGAACTATTGCATTGCCAAGCTCGACTCCTACCTTGCACACCTCTTTCCCTTCTTCTCTGCCTCTCACTTTTGTGTTCCCTTTCTATTTTTCTCACTCTGTATACGTTCACACCATCATTTGGCATCCATGCACTGGAAAAGTGCACCTTGCCTTGGATAAAATAGATAAACCCCTCTCTTTTGGTTCTCAAGGTGGTAAAAATCTCAGGTTAAGGCCGCTTGCTTTGGTTTCTTAGTGTAATGAGGCTACATTGACTCCCCACCTGCTTCAACCTGCCAGTCCAAACTAGAAAACATTCATTATTTATCTCCTGCCGGAGAAACCAGTCACCTGCAGTCCAAACCAAATCGACAGTAGAAGGCAAGCAAACCTTACCTCCCGCAGTTCATGTGCCACATCTTTCAGCTCCTTGAGGATTCCTTCCAGCTGCTCAATCACCATCTTCATGTGGCTGCGGATCTGTTCTCTCTGACTGGGGGTCTCAGAGGGTTCCCGGGCTGGAGCTCCGCTCTGGGACATCCTTCACAGGCTGCTCACGGGCCGGGGTGCGGAGCGCTGAGGGCAGGGGCGAGCCGAGCCACGATCCATGTCTGGGGCCTCCGGGAGCCGCAGTGCTACTGATCCGATCTGGGGCTCGGGCCACACGGGAAGGGTTCAACATCTTAAATACACCTGGGCAGCCGAGAGACCTCGCTGGGTCTGGGGTCAAGCCTCCTCTTGCTGTGTACAGCAGGGCATCTCAGGACAGACGCGACTGGAACGGAAGGTGCCGGAATCATTGAAGGATGCTTAGGCTGTTAGATCCAAGAACACACACCGAACTCCAGGATGAAGAAGTGAAATGCGCAAGAAGCGTGACTCATTTCACCCTAGAATGTGTTTAGTTTGCATGGAGAGTCCTTAGATGTAACTTTGGACAGAAAGCGGTTAGCTATGAAGCAGAATTCTTCTCTTCCATGAAGACATGGCAAGGAGAGTTGCACGAGTGACTGATCCACGTAAAATCCAATCCAGAAACAAAAAGGAAACTCCCAAAGATGCTTTTCCTGCGAAGAGCTACTTTGTTTTAGATCTGCAACATTTGTCTTTTTCTTGTGTTCGGAGTAAAAAAAAAAAAAAGTCAAACCAAAAGGTGAAATATTCCAACTTCAGTTGTCCTTGAGTTGGATCTGGAAGAAAAGGAGAGAGAGAGGGTGTAAATTCAGCCAAAAAGCCAGAGCGATTTTATGTGCTTGTTTTTCCTCGTTCATTTGTGTGTGTCTGAAACATTAAACCAAGGCAACGGACGTGATGCTTTCAGAGCTATTGCCAAAATTGCAACTACACTTACAATAAGTGTTATGATGAACGTTTCACACGTAATCCCCCGAGGGGCGTCAGATGGAATGACGCATCCTTTCCTCCGGGTCAGAGAGACATTTCTCACCCATTTTGTTAAATGGCTGGAAAAGACGGATCTCAATCTAGTTTCCTTCGATTACGGGTGAAATCCAGTTGTTAGCCTTTCTTCAAAAGCCATCAGAGAAGGTAAATTCCATGTATTTTGCTCCAGGAAGAATTGGAAGAGAATAAAAGAGGAGAACTTGACCCTTCAAGGCGCAGCAAAAAGAGACAACACCTGGAAAGACAGGGAGAGCAGTTTCTCTGTTTATCTGGTAACGTCTCTCTTCCTGTCATTTTTTCTCTCTCCCATGTTCAATTTTCTCAAACACATATCTTGATGTTCAAGCTTCGGTTTACTACACCAAATCAATTACAGACAGCAAAGAGAGACCAAGAAGAGCAGATACAAATGAACACGCTCACCAAATTGAATCCCACCAGCCACCGTGGAAATACACTTCATATGACAGTGGACTCTGGCACGCTTTCTCGCTCTCACCTCTCCCCTGGTCAGTGGCAGAAAGTGCGTGCAGGTTTGCCTTTCCTTTCTCCTGAAGAACGACAGGAATACAGTTTTCGGCTCGGCTGAGCTCGGCTCATCCTTCCCGTTTTGTTGCGGCGTCAGTCACCATCACACACGTCGTATTCCTCCCGATCACCCCCACTTCTCTCTCTCGCCCGTTCCCACACACAATCCCACTCTTTTATGTCTTTCCTTTCAGCGTACGTCCAGCCACACTCACCCACTGTGAGTTCATTCAGAGCTGTCCTTCAGAGAGAAAGTGAAGCAGCAGCGGAGGAGGAGGAGGAGGAGGAGTGAGGGAGGAGGTGGTGGATGAAAGACTGGCCCTGGTTCCCCTCTTTTCGAGCCCGCGGCAGCCTTGGCTTCTCCACTCCTGCTTAGAATCCTGGAAGTCCTCAGATGCTCTTGTTGCTGCGGCGACCGTTTCCGCCTCGCATTCCGTCTCTCGGCCGTGGAGCAGACACCTTCTGTCGCCGTGACGACAGCCTCTGACTGAGGGAGGGATGCTGCCTTTGCCTCTGATTCTAAACCCTGTGGATCCACACGGACTCTGATCGCCCTCTCTCTCTCTCTCTCTCTCTCTCTCTCTCTCTCTCTCTCTCTCTCAGTCCCTCCTGCCAGATGGAGGGGGACGAGGCTGGAGTTTATAGACAGGCTTTGGCTGCTAGTGAAGACGGCTCTCTCTCTGGCTCTGAGGGGGGAGGGAAGAGGAACTGTGAGGTTTAAAGAGACAGTAGCGAGCTTCAAACTGTATCTCTTTTATGTGTCTTCTTCTGTTTATTCATAGCACTCCATTTTATTTGTGGG
This sequence comes from Cyprinus carpio, assembly GCF_018340385.1. Lineage (NCBI taxonomy): Eukaryota > Metazoa > Chordata > Actinopteri > Cypriniformes > Cyprinidae > Cyprinus > Cyprinus carpio. The sequence continues at coordinate 1,195,916 of NC_056614.1, forward strand.
TGCCTGTAACCCTTCACCCAATATAAAAAGTTATAGTTTTTCATGAAAATGTCATTGTATCATCATCAAATGTTGCAAAATTGCACTAGATACAAAGACTTGTTTCCCACATTTTCTATTTTCATTTTTCTTTTAAGAACACATCTAAGAAGTATATGATGATATGATATATAAAGCTATATTCTCTACAAATAAATATTTTAGAAATAGTGACACCAAATAGTTTTTAATATTACATTTAATTACTTTATTATTTATTTTATTTTTCACTTATAATTTATTGTGAATTCAAGGTAGATAATTTTTTTCTTGTTTTAAAGATATTTAAATATTTGTTAACAATTAACACTTATTCACTAAGATTTAAATTCACTCCTAATTGTATTTGCTGTAGTAGTTATGTTTAGGGTTATGGGATTTACATAGAGTCATGCATGTTCTCTATAAGTACTAATGAACAGCCAATATGCTATTAATGCACATGCTAATATGCAACTAGCTAATAGTGTTCCCTAATCTAAAGTGCTACCAGATATTTTTATTGAAAAACAAAACAAAACACAAAAATGGGAGGGTTACTGTAATGTGATATTCGTTCATCACTCACAGGATCTGACAAATTGAGAAAATGATGCAGAGTAAAATATTCCCTTTTGTATCATCCTCTTTGATCAATAAAACATTTTCCCCTTCATAAACTCAGCACACTAATACAACGTGCGCACTTGGCTTCAAACATATGTTTAGCTGTGTGTTTTCAGAGCACTGTATTGACTTTGCTCTTATTTCTTTGTATTTTTTCTTCTCCATAAATTTCCGCAACCAATTAAACTCAAACCACTTTGTGTAATGACTCAATTCAAACTGTTTTGCATATCATTTCAGTCTAGAAATGTGAACTCGTCGTATTTGCATATGCATTTTGACTGGTCACTTCCCTCACATCAATTTACATACAGAATTCTGATTGGTCATTTCTTTCTTGCATCTGTTTCACCATCTGTCCAGCAATGAGAAAAGCCTGAAACCTAAACTTACCTGTAGAAGCTTACCTATCATACTGCCTCGCAAAGGCCAATATTCCCTTCAGGAAATGCAAATCTAGTTATGAGTTTATTGTGCATTTAGATGTGGCTTAATTAAGGGCTATTGATCTACAGCTGTGAAGAGTGATGGCTGAATTCTCCGTTTACAAAAGCAAATGTGTCCCAAAGGCAATGTGCTCGGCGTATGTGTGAAATAAGATTATCTATAATGCTCCAGGTGCTTGAATTCGCTTATACGTAAAGCGCTGTGTGTGTGTGGGTCTGTGTCGGTGGAGGCTGATGTGGCATTATTCTCACAGATCCATGTAGAAGCGTGTAGGCTTGGAGGAACGGTTGCATTGCACTGAAAGATGTCCTTGTGATATGCCTTTAAAAGTCATAGATCACTGCAAACTCTCTTAAACACCTTTACAGCCCTGTTTAGTGTAATTTGGTGTCTAATGAACATCGAAAACAGAGTGCATTCATAAGAATCGTCGACAGACATGATCAGCGTTTGACTGCCGTCGTACCCCCTCCTGCTGCGATGATATTTCTTTAACGCTAAGGTCATTCTGACTGCTGGTTTTTACTAGCCGAGCTGGAGAGAGGCCAAGGAAATATCAGCCCCACTTAATATTTCCATCCTGGATTTATTGCACCTGGCCCGATTATGGAGAAGTTTTATAGAATGCAATATTTTTCTAGCAGGGCCGCACGCTCGTGCTTTCACAGGTGTACCTCCAGAGGAAATCACTCAGGTAATGTGGTACTACAGAGAGAGGGCGAGGAAATAAAGAGAGAGAGGAATAAGTGTTCGGGAAGAAGAAAGAGCCCCGTCGGGGGTTTATTTGACCACTTCTGTTTACACAGCAATGAGCAATCACACCCCGGTTATTTGATACTTCAAGATCAAGTATCTTTTTATTAGACGAGTCAGTATTTGGCTGGCTCTCTGTGTGCTGGGATACAGCCGCTGTGTCTCTGTTTGTGTGTGAGGATATAAGAATTTATTTTTTCTCATAAACCAAAACTTGAGGGACTCAGCTGGTCGATAGAGGCGTTCTAACCCTCGGCCGGTTTCTCGGTTCACTACTGGAAGGGAACTGCACACGTATCACTGCTGTTTTAAAACACATGAAGCCAACTCCTTCTTGCTTTGGAAACCTGAGATTCTCCTCTCCACAAGGTGGCACAGTGGTGCAGTGAAGACTCTGGAAACACACAATAGAGCAACACAGAGGACCTGGGGAAGAATCTCCATCTGTTCATTTATAAGAATGTTTGGATATAACTTTGTAAATGTATCACTGAATATATACTTGGCCATTTTTTAAGGATGAACTATTTGGTAAATAAATATGAATAAACTATCTGTGCAAAGCATAGATGATTTGGAAAATATCAGAACTTTTTACATTTGAGAAGTAGGCCTATTCTATTTGCAGTTTTGCTTTCTTTTCTTTTCACACTACAAATATATACTGCAGCAAGGGTTATTATAGATAACAAAAACTAAAACCATAAAAAGAAATGTTGTTACTAATACTTTATATATATATATATATATATATATATATATATATATATATATAAAATTTTAATATATTTAATATTTTAGTAAATATATTATGGAAATCTTTAAATTATTTTATTGAAATATTTTTATTAAAACACTTATAATGTACAAAATTTACTAAAACAATCAAAAAATATATAAAAATGGTATAGACATTCTTTCTTTTAAAATATATTTTTATGTATATGTTTTAGGAGGCTTCATAATAGTTCAATAAGTTCTGATTGGATGATGCACTTTAGTTAAAGACCATTATTATATCTCATAAATAAATGTGCATTCCTTTGACTGGACATTCTGTATTTTTTTCCTTTCTCAAATGTTATTAATATGTAAATATTTAGGGTTAGTGTAGGTTAGGTTGCTAACACTTTATAAGGACCAGTTCTCACTGTTAACTAGTTGCTTAGGCATGCATATTACTAGCATATTGGCTGTTTATTAGGACTTATAAAGCACATATTAATGCCTTATTCGGCATTACCATATTCTAGGTACCTTAATAATATCCCTTTATAAACTTAACAACCACCTTACTAACTATTAATAAGCAGCAAACTAGGAGTTTGTTCAGGGAAATCTCTTAATAGAGAATATGTGTTGCCTATTCTACAGTGTTACTGTTAAGGTAAGAAACAATGGGTTCCTTCTATCATAATGCTGTATGAAAGCAATAAGCCACCCAAGCCCATGCATTACAGTGACTTTACCACGGTTAACAGGGTTTTACAGCACTATACTCCCCATGATACAATCACTATAACGCACATCCTCCAGCAGCAGCTTATTGCTTTACTTGACCTCCTCACATTCAAAGCCCTCAAGCTCACCGCTCATCGCTTTCCGTGTTTGTCAGATGAATGTGCGTGTGAGCGAGAAGCTGGTCATGATGGACTTATTTCTTGTTTGTTTTTTAAGGACAAGTAAAAATGGAAGCTGTGATGTAATGATTAACCCGTGTCTGCTCTTCTTCACAAACTAGTGCTCAGTGTTGGGGAGAACATGTAATGTACATGAAGTACAGTTACGTGTAACGGAATTATATAATTTAATTACAAAATAAATGTAACTGGAAAAAAAAAAGTGTAACAATTAAATTTACTTACAAAAATGTTAACAATTATAAAGGGGGTCACATCTGAATATTATCACACACATACAGATTTGATTGATTCATTCCCAAATTGCAGTGACTGCTTTAAAATATGATGCACCAATGTTTCAGGAGTTTTTTTAGATTAACTGTTTTCTTCGAAGGCATTGCTAGATGTTTCTTGTCATAGCTTTGCAAAGATTAGATTTCAAAAAACAGTATCTTCGCTTTTAAACTATATATTGTGATTTTAAATGTGTATTTAACCTCATAACGATCTCAAATTAAAAAGAGATATAGGCCTAAAGTCTGATATTGTGGTGGCTGTGCTTTAGAATTAAATTGTTCTAATCTTAATTCAAGTGATGAAGGATTCTGAAAGTCTGACAGTGACCTGAAAAATGTTCAAATTTTGTTTAAATTTTAGGCTTTCACAAAAATGAGTTCATTAAGCCCTTATCTAGCGATCCCGATGCTCCAAATTCTAATTAAACATCTAAAAGTATCTATATTTTTGAGTTTTCTGAGAGAAGTACCTTTTCTCCACTAGCTTCTCGCGCTGATTGACATCCAAAGCGCCCACATAAAGACGACAGCATCCTGATACACATATAGCCTAATACACAGATTTACAGTAGGCTAAGTACATTTAAGTATTCACACAAACATAATCGGTTAAATGAATGTTTGGGGAACTGTTGGGGAAAAACATTGGATGTTTTATTTATTTGTATTGAACACACTAAAGGGATTTTTACATTTTACTATTTGTTTTATTTACTTGAATGCTTATGTAAATAAATAAATAAATAAATCATAGAGTTCATCACTTTGAAGCTCTTTTAACGGAGAATGTAAAAATAAAAATAACTCATTTTTGATAATTTGCTCATTGAGACTCATTTTGCCAGCACAGGTCACAAATGGTTAACAGTTGATGATTGATCTAATCAAAAAATAATCAGTACATTTGTAATCTGTAGCCTATTACATTTCCAAAGTAACCTTCCCAACACTGCTAGTGCTCAGAGAGACCGCTGACTTCATTCACCTGGTCGCTTTCTCTTGTTCTTCTCCATGAATGATCGTCTTCTCGTTGTCCTTGCCAGGTGCATGGGCTCCTTATGCTTGCATCGAGGGCGAGATGTCACTCAATATGGAGACCAGAGCGGATGCTGGGCCGTTCCAGCGCTCTCCACTTAGATAACGTCTCGTTTTACCACACTTGGCTTTAGTTAATAAAGAAACATACTAACTTTTGACTTATACAGTCGGTGTTACAGTAACAGGACTTCTAGGAAGGAGGCAGTGTGGATGGGTTGATGCTTGCTGTGATTATTATTATTATTATTTTTTTGTACTGTCAAACGATTAATCGCATTCCAAAATAAAAGTTTTTGTTTACATAATATATGAATGTGTACTGTGTATAATTATTATGTAAATATAAATATACAAACATACAGTAAATATTTTGAAAATATTTACATTTATTTACATGCATATATTTATATGCTTATATTATATAACATATATACATATATTTAACATATAGCATTTTTCATGAATATATATATAATATATATATAACTTTATTTTGGATGCATTTAATCATTTGACAGAACTAATTATTATATGTGACAACTATTTGAAAATCTGGAATCTGAGAGTGCAAAAAAAAAAAAAAAAAAAATATTTCAAAATATTGAGAAAATCACCTTTAAAGTTGTCCAAATGAACTTCTAAGTAATGCATATTACTAATCAAAAATTACATTTTGATGTATTTGATAGGACATTTATAAAATATCTTAATGGAACATAATCTTTACTTAATATCCTAATGATTTTTGGCATGAAAGAAAAAAATATAATTTTGACCCATACAGTGTATTCGTGAAGTGAAGTGAAACTGACATACAGCCAAGTATGGTGACTCAAACCCACAACCTTAGTGTTAGGAGTCAAACTCTCTAACCATTAGGCCACGATTCTTGGCTATTGCTACAAATGTACCTGTGCTACTTACAGTATGACTGCTTTTGTGCTCCAGGGACACATATTATTATAGGTAGATCATCACCATTACTATATATCAGGGGTGGTGAACGTTGGTCCTGGAGAGCCGCAGCCCTGCAGATTTTTGCTTCAACCCTAATCAAACACACCTGAACAAGCTAATCAAGGTCTGAAGGGTTACTAGGAAGCTATGGGCAGGTGAGTTTTAATTAGAGTTGGAACTGAACTCTGCAGGGTCTGCGGCTCTCCAGGACCGGAGTTCGTCACCCCTGCTACATATCATCATATCGCATAACAGTATGATTTGCTATAAAGCTGTTTTGAAGCAATGTGTATTGTGAAACACACTATACAAATAAATATGACTATTAAAAACAGTGTTCACCCCAAAATTAAATTGATTTTTGTGATTTACTGTCCTCTTATGACCTCTGATGGCTTCATTCTGACATTTTACATTTGACCTTCTTGAATTTACTAGCATTGGCATTTCTTTACCATTTTCTTTATATTCATGTTTTCTTTCTAGAAATGAAATGAATGCATGCAGGTCGGCCTTAGAGTGTGCCTTCATGAATCAATATGGAATTACAAATGCAAAAACAGAAATTTATAGTTAATATCTATAGATATCAAATAAATTAATACTGGTTACTAGAGTCTGCCTTAGCTGATCAATAGTCAAGTCAAGTCACTTTCATTTATATAGCACTTTTAACAAAACAGATTGTGTCAAAGCAACTGTACAGCATTAATTAGGAAAATAGTGTGTCAATAATGCAAAATGACAATAGTAAACACTCATTTTTCAGTTAAAGGCAGTTCATTACTGAATTCAGTGATGTCATCATCCAGCTCCGTTCAGTTTAAATAGTATCTGTGCAATCAAGTCAACCGTATCGCTGGAAATGAAGTGTCAAAGCATCAGCGCCAAAGGCAACATCAGCAAGGAACCAAAACTCCATCAGTGACAGAATGGAGAAAAAACCTTGAGAGAAACCAGGCTCATTCGGGGGCCAGTTCTCCTCTGACCAGACAAAACCAGCAGTTCAGTTCCAGGCTGCAGCAAAGTCAGATTGTGCAGAGGACTCAACTGGTTCCTGGGGTCTTGTCCCGGTGGTCATCTGAGACAAGGTCTGTACAGGGGATCTGTATCTGGGGCTCATCTAGTTGTCCTGGTTTCCGCTGTCTTTCAGGGCTGTAGAGGTCCTTTCTAGGTGCTGATCCACCATCTGGGCTGGATACGTACTGGATCTGGGTGACTGCAGTGACCCTCTGATCTGGATACAGACTGGATCTGGTGGCTATGGTGACCTCAGAATAAGAGAGAAACAGACTAATACTAGCGTAGATGCCATTCTTCTAATGATGTAGCAAGTACATTGGGTGTTATGGGAAGTGTTCCCGGTTCCGGTTGACCTAATTAATGCAGCCTAAAAATTCCTTTAACGGATTTGAATATTAGAAATGTGTTAGTGTGTTATGTGTAAGGCAGGTAAAAAAAGACCCATCTTTTTTTACCTGCCTTACACATCCCACAGTTGATTTTGATATTCTAGGTATTATCAAATTGCCCGAGTTTTGAGAACGCAGCGGACGTGGAGGACTATAATGTAACAAGAGCTCGTTCAAATACTGAGGTGCTAAACCATTCAGGGCTTTAGAAGTAATAAGCAAGAATTTAAAATCTATACGATGTTTGATAGGGAGCCAGTGCAGTGTTGACAGGACCGGGCTAATATGGTCATACTCCCTGGTTCTAGTAAGAACTCTAGCTGCTGCATTTTGGAGCAGCTGGAGTTTGTTTATTAAGCGTGCGGAACAACCACCCAATAAAGCATTACAATAATTTAACCTTGAGCTCATCAATGCATGGATTAACATTTCTGCATTTAACATTGAGAGCATAGGTCGTAATTTAGATATATTTTAGAGATGGAATAATGCAGTTTTACAAATGCTAGAAACATGGCTTTCTAAGGAAAGATTGCTATCAAATAGCACACCTAGGTTCCTAACTGATGACGAAGAATTGACAGAGCAGCCATCAAGTCTTAGACAGCATTCTAGGTTATTATATCCAGAGCTTTTAGGTCCTATAATTAACACCTCTGTTTTTTTTTTTTTTTTTTCAGAATTTAGCAGTAAGAAATTACTCGTCATCCAGTTTTTTATATCGACTATGCATTCTTCATCAATTGTTATGTTTCACCAGGCCGCAAAGAAATGTAGAGCTGAGTATCATCAGCATAACAGTGAAAGCTAACACCGTGTTTCCTGATGATATCTCCCAAGGGTAACATGTAAAGCTTGAAGAGTAACGGCCCTAGTAGTGAGCCTTGAGGTACTCCATACTGCACTTGTGATCGATATAATACCTCTTGATTCACCGCTCTGAATTGATAGCAGTCATATAAGTATGATTTAAACCATGCTGATGCACTTCCATTAATGCCATCAAAGTTTTCTAGTCTATTCAAAAGAATGTTGTGGTCAATAGTATTGAAATGCAGCACTAAGATCCAATAGCACTAATAGAGAGATACAACCATGATCAGATGATAAAAGCAGGTCATTTGTAACTCTAATTAGACCAGTCTCCATTTTCCTCTAAGAAGGAATATAATTGTAAGGATACTACCTTTTCTAGTATCTTGGACAGAAAAGGGAGATTCGAGATTGGTCTGTAATTAACTAGTTCTTTGGGGTCAAGTTGTGATTTTTTAATGAGAGGCTTAATAACAGCCAGTTTGAAGGTTTTGGGGACATATCCTAATGACAATGACAAATTAATAATAGTCAGAATAGGATCTATGACTTCTGGAAGCGCATCTTTTAGGAGCTTAGATGGAATAGGGTCTAACATATGTGTTGTTGGTTTAGATGATTTAACAAGTTTATACAGTTCTTCCTCTCCTATAGTAGACAATGAGAGAACTCATAGTTGACAATAAAAACAATGCATGCAAACACAGACTTACAGTATACCTAATATTTGGTGAACAGAATTTAGTGAAAAGTAAAAGAAAGTTTGGAGCCAATAATTTATGAAAACTCAGTAGCAGTCCTCTAAATCAAATCAGATACCAAAATCCTAGAGATTCACAATAGAAAGATTTTATAATGCAAATTGTGTCTGTTAAACATCAATGACATTACAGTAGCTCAGGAGGTTTATTATGTAGTTTTGCCCTCTAGGACAGTGCTTCCCAAACCTGTCCTGGAGGCCCCCCAGTCCTGCAACTTTGTATCTCTTCCTTATCTAACACACCTGATTCCACTCATCAGCTCGTTAGTAGAGACTGCAAGAACTAAACTGGGTATGTCTGATTAGGGAGACATAGAAAATGTGCAGGGCAAGGGATCCTCCAGGACAGGTTTGGGAAGCACTACTCTAGGAAATTCTTGGTAAAGCAGGTCTGGGTGTCAGGCTGAAGGAAGGGGAAGTCATCCCACTTATCGGAGAGCAAAGTGCTCTGTAGGCGGCCCTTCAGCCCTGTTTCAAAGCCTGTCATCGCCACTGCAGGCAGGCATCTGTAAGTTCACAGTCAGCCAGCGACAGCCGGAGCCTCAAGCTTGAGCTTAGGTGCACAAACATATGTAACAAAGCAAATAATGCCTACTGTAGCTTCACTTTGAAATCGAGTGCTCTATTTAGGGTGCAGGAGCTGTGCTAGCTGTCTACAGAGGCGACAACACAACCGCTGATCTATGTGCTCGGAAAATGCAACATACACATGAGTCAAGAGGACAATAAACCTGAAATGAGGAATAAAACAATAGCAGGAGACAAACGTGACCTTCACTTTGACCAAAGACATTAAAAGGGGAAAAATGACAAAAAAAAGAAAGTAAAACAATAATATATATATATATATATATATATATATATATATATATAGGAAGTAATAATAATAATAATATAATAATATAATATATATATATATATATATATATATATATATATATATATATATATATATATATATATATATATATATATAAAGCTGAATAAATAAGCGTTCCTTTGATGTATGGTTGGTTAAAATCTGACAATATTTGACTTAGATACAACTATTGGAATATCTGAAATCTGAAGGTGCAAAAAAGTCAACATATTGAGAAAATCACTTTTAAAGTTGTCCAGATGAAGCTCTTAGCAATGCATATTACTAATCAAAATTTAGGTTTTGATATATTTATAGTAGGAAATTTACACAATATCTTCATGGAACATGATCTTTAAAATAAAAGAAAAATCTATCATTTTGACCCATACAAGGTTTTTTTTTTTTTTTTTTTTTTTTTTTGGTTATTGCTAAAAATATACCCCAGCGACTTAAGACTGGTTTTGTGGTCCAGGGTCACAATATACACACATGCATACATGTGTTTGTGTAGCTATCACATTTTTAGACCTGAAATGGTGAATGTGGACTGAGATCCTTTTAGAATCAAAGGTCAAACTAGTCAACTGTTCGCACTTATTTATATGCATTTATTTAGTAGTTTTATTTATTTAGTCTGCTAGTCTTATTTATAAACTATATGCACACAATGCAGAGTCCCTTTGGATTGATCGTTCACCACTTTGAGAAAAATGTTTCTGTTGTCATCAGAATTTCTGATTAGCATAGCAACTTTATTCATCATTTATTATAAATTAGGTCTCGGTAAAGGTCTCAGGCAGATGCATACTAGTGGTGTTTACTGTGGTAATTATCTGTGAAATTCATGCTGAAAAACATGTTACAGTAATTCCTAATCACTGCAAAAAAAATGTTTAAAAATAAAATAGATTCATGCAATATACATGATTTGGCTGTACTGAGAGAGACAGCTGAAGGCTTATGATGATGTTGATGACAACTGAAGTTTGTCCATGAAGAATCAATGCATCAAGGCCAGAGCAGAAAGGTAGGAATAGAGATGAAGGAAAGAGAAAAATGCAGTATAGCAAGAGACTGAATAAATTTTATTGCCACTGAGTTCACAGTCACTCCTCTCAATGTCCACAAAGATTCTCGCTTTGTCTTGAAACTGCAAAAGAGGCCTTCGCAGTGGCATACATGCATCAGTTTACGTAGCACATATTAAGGGCCCCAGGGAACCATGAGACGGGGCCCGCCAACAAGTTGTGACATCAAAACTGACTGATAGAGACATAGAGTGAAAGTATTTAATAAACTGTTCAGCCAACTGCATGATGAAAGCTTGTTTTGATAATACCTTTGTATATTTTTTTTAAACAAAAGTACACTATCGTAAAAGACTGCTTGTGAGAAAGGAGTGCACTTCACTGTGTACTTCAAATATTATATTGAAAACACTGTTCTTGCACATAATGAAATGTTAGCCTAAAATATTAAAGTATATTTTAGTTCATCATTAATGCTTCTCAGTACATTCAGCAGTAACTTTAACCATATTTCAAAGACAATAGAAGTAATTATGGCATTGCATATAAAGAAATGCTCTCGTGGAGTAAACTAACTAGATGATAACGGTATCGTTTTTGCCTTGCACTTTGAAACGCACTTTTTTTCAAAAGTGTAATTTTAAGCACTCCAATTGGCTCATCAACAGCAATATGGTCTGAACTAATATGCAAATGCATTATGTCACAAATTTAGAGTTAACTTAGAGTCAATAATGGTATCATTTTCAAAAATGTAATTTTTTTTTTTTAAGTTAGCATTTTAGCATGTTGCGTGCCTTATTCTGTGTAAGAAGCCACATCATCTCACAGAAGGATTTATTTCAAAAACTCGACTGATGTTATGAAGTGAGTTTGGAGTAAAAACATGTTTTTAAATGTGGTATTTTCACATGCTTTCAGATGAAGCAGCATTTACTACACGGAGCTGAGCAAACAGCTTTCATAATCGCAGAACGATATCTTTGATTTCATTATCGCACATTTAAATTGCCTGCGTTAATGAGAATGATATTGTGTAGCTTGTCAGTGAACTATGGTTCTGTGTAGTAGATGCTGCTCTATCTGAAAGCATGTGATGGAGATTTACTACTAATCTCAGAACCGGCTTTACTGACAAGATACGCATGACTATTGCATTCAATTGATCATGCAGCTCTAGACTGAAAATGGTGTTAAGTAAATGCCCCTAAAACAGGGATGGGCAATATCTTATCATTTGCGATATACCGGTATAAATTCTCCCCACGATAAGGATTAGTCTTCCCGCAATAATAATGATAAAGCCTAGACATATTTCTGTGCGCGAGAGTGCAGAGCAACATTGCAGGAGGCAGGTCTGAAATTGATGAAGAGTTTATCGCTAAATGAGGAGCTCCTTCTACAATCTGCAACTGGTTTGGTCAGGGCTGTACAGTGCGACAAAAAAATTGGTCTGAGCCTGGAATAAATGTACTACAGTAGCACATTTGTGATACGATTTTGCATGTGTATGAGCCTGTTTACAAACCTGCTATCCAACAAAGATATAATTTATTGACATGCTTTTTCTCCAAATTAACTTCATAACATCAGTCATCAATTGGCTCGTCTACAACTATATGATTTTAACTAAATGTGCAGCTTAAATGGGCAAAATCTCACAGTACACACCATTGTCACCATCCTGCTTTGACCTCCGCAGAGCACCAGGTGTGTTCTGAGCTCAGGACGCGTCTCCCATTCACCTGCCCAGATACTAAATGGGATTTTATCTCTGAGCTGCACCCTGCTGAGTGTATCGTGAGTGTGAGAGTGTCCCATTCCAGTCAGTGGAGCAGGTGAAAGAAATTCCCACCAATTCGATGTGGCTTTTTTAGATGAACCTGCCACATCGGTGCGAGTCGACGGACGCAGAGCTGCCCTCGTGGCAGGTAGGAATCCTCGCTTGGCCGGAAGGGTTTATCTTCTCACACAACTCTGCCGACTCGCTTTACCTCGCCTGTCCTCTTCTACCCACTTGTTTTTCCCTATTTTTTCATTATCTCCAACCTCCTTGGCTGACTTCAATCAGATTCCATGTAAGAGGGATTTAATTTGTGTCTCACGCCTCACTAGTGCACTCACCCGTCTTATCAGTGCGTTCTCAGAGTCGACAGCCGCTCTTCATTGCGTCGGCGCCACACAGAGTGAAATATAGACCGAGACAGCAGAGTCAATGCTGCCGCTATTTTGAGGCGAAAAGCAAAATCGCTTTCGATTTCTCAGTGCCTCACGCTGCTCAATTGTGATGAGGAGACGTTTGCACAGAGGCAGACAAAGAGATAGAATCGCTCAACTATTTGGAAGCGAGCAGACACTTAAATGTATCTATATTACAGAGCTGGGGATCTCCATTAAAGAGTCGCCCTCCCTCCTTCTCTCGCGTGGGGCAGTCAGCGCAGTCTTCTCTAACTCAGGCTGACATGAGAGAGCATTAGGCCAGGAGCTGTTGATGGAGTGGTTGATTGGACCTGTCACCTTTTATTGTGGCAGTGCAGCTGAGCCGAGCTGTCACCGCTGCTGCTTGCTTTCCAGCGCGGGCCTCTGCGCCCTCGCACCGTGTGTGCACTTTTACCTTCGACCTCGGCCTTGCACAACCAGTCCCTGAAGCTCACGGTCAATATGGACGGCAATCAATCAACGGCTAAGAGAGGGACATTTGAGAGGCAAGTGTAGGGTGCAGCTGATGTTTGCTGAATAAGCTGTTGTGAAAATCGAAATGTTAGGCGTTTATACTCAGGCGCTCAAAGTTTAGCTGATTAGCATGGGTTAAGTAAGTCCCGTCTGGCAGATACCATAACTACACCATCTGGACCCAAAATGCATCTTTCTCTATTGATAGCCATTCAAATGTAGATGCTATTCCAACCCGATCTAACAGGAAAACATAACTGTTTTACAAGGTGGCAATTTCGTATGAATTATTATAATGTGAACCATATGTAAACATGACATTTTTATAAAATAAAAAAAGTAAGCATGACAAGTAACTGTGTATTCCAACCTGACCTCACAGGAAAAGTGTTGTGATGATTTAATATGAATTCGTACAATGTGAATTTTATGGAAACATACAATTTTCAGATAAAAAAAAGAAATATAGATATGTATTCTAACACGATCACATAGGTTTATGGGGTGCTGTTTTTGTATAAATTTGTACAATTTGATTCCTATAAAAGTGCAATTTTTAGGGTATGCAGGTAAGCATGAAAAGCTGCTGGGTATTCCAACTAGAATCTAATAAAAAAAATATTTTACAAGGTTGTGATTTCGTGTGAATTTGCACAATGTGAATCATACAGAGAAAAAACAAACAAACAAACAAACAAACAAAAAAACATGAAGGTGCAACTCTAAACCTAACTGTCACTGGATTGTAAGCAGATCGTATGAATTCATGCAAATTGGCCACCAATTTTCCAAAAAAATAAAAATATTTACTTATTACTACTTGTGTTCTAACTTTTTTTTTTATTATTATTATTGCAAATTGTTCTTAAATCAATACTGATCCCATGTCCAAAAAGAATAAATGTGCAAAAACCTTACAAAAATGTACATACAAGAATTCTCAATGTACAAAACTTTAACAATTTTTGTACATTTGTTCTTCTGCTGATACAGAGAGAATGCAGAACTGAAATACTCTTGACATAGCTTTCTGCAATACTTCTTCAGTAGCACCACAAAAACGCTAGTGAATCTTCATCATAACATATACAGCACAACCAGTATAGTATGATTATAGAGCAAATGACACTAATGAGCCAGTTCTTTTTAGTGAATCAAAAATATAAAGCATGACCAGTGCAGTCTGATTCCTGAGCAAATGACTCATGAGCTGGTTCTTTTTAGTGAATCAAAACATACAACAAAAACAGTGTAGCACAACCCCAAATTTTTAATTGGATCTAAAACATGACCCGTAGATTTTGATTCCCAAACCAATGACAATAATGAGCCAGTTCTTTCTAATAAATCAAAAACGCACACCACAAATGTAGTCTGAATCCCAAACTAATGACTCTAATGAGCCAGGGGTCTCATTTATAAACGTTGTGTACGCACAAAATAGGCATATAAATTGCATACACAATTGTCTACGCACATATCAGGATTTATAAAAAATAAACTTGCCATAAATATGTACACACCTTATGGACAATACATAAAGTCATTACTCAGAAGTTAAACAAAAATTATATGAATTTAGACATTTAGTGGAATGCGCTGGATCACTTATCCTGTGGCATGCTGTTTTAATGACAGCGAGGAGTGCTATAGGTGCACAATAATTCATCTTCAAACTAAACTGCAGATCTCGTGCTATGTGAAAATATTTTAGTGAGAATGATCAATGATGCACACTCAGGCATCTCCACAACATTATGAAAAATACCACTGTATTTGAAGGATACAACTTATAGAAAATGGTAATTTGCATGTTTTCTTTTTAAAATAATCTACTTTGTCAGTGACGCGCCGAGTCAGAATATTCTATTTGCACTGCAATAAATATAGGCTAAAAATAGCTAAAAGATGTTCACCTTATCAGCAAAACTGCATAAATTAATTTGATTTGAATTGTTTAAAACAATTGAAATACTGTTTGGCCAGTGGAAAAGAATGAGACCAACTCCGTTCCAAAATATTTATCTGAGAACTATTTTAAACAGTTTTGTTTTTATGGATTTTTATTTTTATGTATTTATGCTAAAACATAACAAGGATACTGGATGATTTTTAGCAATAAAAATTGTGTATGGCACAAATGGCATTTATAGTCCGTATCTCATATGTCCATAATTTCTTGTACCTTTAACGGTGTAAAATATGGTGTCACGTGGATGGGAATATGCATGGAAATGATATGCAGATGAGGTTATGCATAGTAAAACTAGGTGTTGTTGGGGTGGAGATGCACGTATGCACAATCTTCCCCTGACTGGGATTTATAAAGGGGTTTTTGTACAGGTTCTGGCATAAGCATGGTTTTATAAATCTGAAAACTTTTGTGCATACGTACACTTTTAGAATGAAATCTACGGAGAGTTTTATAAATGAGACCCCAGTTCTTTTCAGTGACTCAGTAGCATGCAACAAAACCGGTATAATACTATCCTGAATTTTTTAGTGAATCAAAAACAAAGCATGACCAGTGTGGTCTGATTCTGAGCTGGTTCTTTTTAGTGAATCAAAAACATACAACAAAATGGGTAATTATTATGAGTCAGCTCTTTTTTAGAGAATCACAAACTCATGGTTCCATGGCAGAATTAAAATCACCACCACAGACCTAGTTGTGCATAAATGCCAAAGAAAGAAAGAAAAAAATAGATGAATGACAAGAGGATAATGACCAGTTTGATTTCCAGCACTTGTCAAAGGTGATATCATGCACAAATGCTAATGAATTGTACAGGTGAGTCATATTTGTGTGTGTAAACCCAGACACCGCTTTGGAATGACATGCCAGTTAATGGAAGTGATGTCTTTGTTGGCTTGAATTTCGCTCTCATTCCTCTCAGCGCAAAATAAATGGAGCAGTCCTTTTAGCTCTGGGTCAACTACCTGTCCATCTCAGTCGTTCCCTCTCGCTCTCATCCAGTCGCTTCTCCTTTCTATGATCCCGTCCTCCGCCGTGCCTGTGTCCTTTTCATTCTAGACTTATTATTTGGCCGCTAACGGAGTAGCTTTGCCATTATATGAAAATATGACCCCATCTTGCCGGGGATCAGTGCCAATAAGTAGGAGACACGGAGGTGGAGCCACTAAGCCAGAGATTTGACTCGTTCGTCCATTGGGTCAAAGGTCACGCTCTCGCACCTCCACCTTCCGTTTCCAAAGGTAATGGGTAGCATCTCCCCATCTTTCTCTCTCTCTCTCCTTATCTCGCTCCCCGTCCCTCTTTCTCACTTCCTCTTTATTGATGTTGACCTTTTGCTGAAATTAAGCTTGCCAATCCCCAGGCAGCTAGGGCAAAGTTTAAACCAATTAAAGATAACTTCACCAATCAGCAGCTCCAGAAAGAGTGATTCTGCCCTGTCAGGGGCATTACGATAATTTGTTCTGTGTCACGGACGGCCGAGAGGAGGTGAAGTGGAGCTCAAGGGTTGGACCGGGTGAAAATGTGTAAGCGCTAATGCCACTGTTTTCCAGCATTAGGATGAACTCGGGCTCAGGTTTATCGCTGGCACGGACTGCGAATTACATAATGATGGCACCTAATGTACATCAGGATTTCTGTGACATCTAATGGGTCGCGCATGATTATGCCCTTAAGAGGGATCGTCTAACAGGCCGTGATTAAAGCTCCATTCAAATGTGCTTTAGTGAAGCATGTGATTATGAAGTTGTCACCCTGGGCTTTCATGGATGAGTTTAATACGAACCCTTGTGAAAGGAAATGTTTCGTTAATGTAGCCTGAATGAACAATTCATTTCGGCCTGATGTGCCGCATACAGTATGTGAGTAAAGACAGATATTGTGAAAGGATACTATAGCAAAAACAAAAATATTGGGCAGCACGGCTGTTTTCAACATTGGTAATAATCAGACGTTTTTCATGAGCAGAAAATCAGCTTGTTTAGTGTCAGTGTAACACAATGAAGAGTAAATGCTGCACAATAGCAGTGTAACTGATGCACTATTTGAGTGTTTTGTTGTGTATGCCTGTGGACTCATAAACCGGCTAAAAGAGTGGTATTTATTGCTTTTCTTCATCAAGAGCTAGTGCATAAAATGTTTATAAACTTAATTGTACTGTACCATCAACATTTACAATTTATATCCTCCCATCACGTCTCAGTCAATCACAATACAGAAAGAACTATCAAAGTTTTAAATAATAAACAAGTAAATAACAAATCCCCAAAATATTGTGCAGCACAACTGTTTTCAACATTGATAATAATCAGAAATGTTTCTTGAGCAGCAAATCATCATATTAGAATGATTTCTGAAGATCATGTGACATTGAAGACTGGAGTAATGATGCTGAAAATACAGCTGCGCATCTCAGAAATAAATTACAGCTTAACAGATATCCACAGAGAAAACAGCTGTTTTAATTTGTAATATTTAACAATTTTTACTGTATTTTTAATCAAATAAATGCAGCCTTGGTAAGCAGAACAGACTTTTTAGGCCTTTAAAAATACATAAAGTTACCAAGCCCAAACCTTTTAAGAGCAGTGTATATAAAGTATATATATATATATATATATATATATATATATATATATATATATATATATATATATATATATATATATATATGTCCTCAGCCTAAAATATAAAACACAAAAATCTTAAAAATATAAAATTACAAAAAAAATCCTCTATCATCCGTTTTGGCGTTTTTAATCAAAGAAAATGGTTTGAGTCCAGGAAAGCGTCAGAGCAGAGTCCAGAAACACTATCTTTGAGAATATAACCAAACTTAAATATTCATACGGTCTAAAGCCTAAAGCTTCCCCTCTCATGCCGTGCCAACTAAGTAAATGATTTCCGCACACTATATATCAAAGGAGAATATCTTCTGGCTGCTCATTGTGAGGCTCTGTGCTTATATTCAGTCCTTTTCCTAAGGTGAATCTCTGATTTGTTTACAGCCTCCTTGTAAAAAATTGATCCGTCTCTCGGAGAGCGAATGCACTGGGCTTACGACATCCACTCAGTATGCTTCATACAGGGTATCTCTGGCCACCTATCGACAGCTTTTATACCCAGTGTCACCTTGGAGATTAATTCAACCTCTCAGAGAGGAAAACCTGAATGCCATTATCTCTCCTGGGAATAGACATGTACTGTATGTCAAATTCCCTCTCGCTGTATGATTATTAGAGAGAGAGAGAGGCTCGGTGGCATACAAGGTGAGGCTTGGAAATCTAATTGTTCTCAATGGCATTGATAAAAGGGACGAGACACAAGCCTAACGTCAGTCAAAATATAATCTCCTAAATATTTGTTTCATCTCACCTGTCATCCATTTTAATGCCCAGCTTATTCTCGCTCTCCTTCGTCACTCTTCTTACTTTCCTCCTCCAGAAACACGTCACATGGTTTTCTTTGCTGACTCATGCATGACTGTTGTCTCTTTTTCTAAGGAAACTAGATCACCACAATTAAACAATGGCAGATTTTCTCTGTATTTCTCCTGTTCTTTCACAGCTGCTCCTCTGTTCTGTGTCCAATCTTCAGAGAATCTGTGTTCACAGTGCTGTGATGCTGATATTCACTCGAATAGATTTTATTTTGGTGAGTTACTGTGAATGTGAACTCTGTTTTCAAAGTCCCAGAATATACTGACTACAGTATACGATGAATTTAAATAAATGATGATTACAACAACACGCTATAAATTATTAACAAAAAAATAAAAATAAAAAAATAAAAGGGTAAATAAATAAATATAAAAAGAATTGGAAACCAACTAATAATATTTAAGTGGGAACAAAAACACTGTCATAGGCCTTATTAATCTGAGCTTATGCTCTGTTTTTAAGTGAATATTGTCAAAATTATCCACAAAATTATAATTTACTCAAAAAATAGGTGCATGAGCTCAGATCAATGAGGCCTATGATCAGTCAGTTCTAAAGAGAAATGCAAAATATGCTAAAAAAAAAAAAAAAAAAAAAAATCATTGATAAAAAGATTATCACCTCTAAGATTTGGTAATAATATGGCATAATACGAAAAAAGCTGGTCATTTTTGACTGGGAATGCAGCAATTTATGATTTTTATGCAATTGTAATTAAGTAAATAATTATCCAGAAACATTGCATTCAGTTTGCACTTAAGTGTATTATTTTAAAGTATATTATTTTCATAATAAGCACTCTATTCAAAAGTATACTAAAGTGGACTTTTTCACAAGGGTAGAATGTAACAACTGAAAATGAAATATGTTGCAATAAAAAATACTTCTGCACTGTATAAAACTGTAATACGACATTACAAGAGCACAAAAAACAGCATGTAGCATTTTGTCATTAAAGCACAACCTTTGGGAAAAGTACCTCCAAAAACTACTGAAATATGTAGTTAGCAACACTTGTTAGAAACTCCCCAATACTGAATCCAATAATTCAGAGCATGCATGCTAAATACTTGCTGTTGACCTATATATTTCCAAAATTGATATATCGGCCGATATTTGTCTTTTTTTATTATTATTATTATCAGCATCAGCCAATATATATATATTTTTATTCTGTGTGTAAAACTTGGATTACTGAGTGCACTGTTGGTTACAGTGTTCACTTTCTTCTTGTTCATATTTTGAATAACTTCTTTATTTGTGAAAAATACTCTAATAGAAATAGTCTCTTTATTTTACAGATTTTTTTTATATCAAGTTACTTTTATATATTCATTTATTTTCAAATTGCATAACTGATGCATGCTTTTAAAAGAAAATGAAATATGATTTCATATATATCGTCTGTCCTGCACTTTGAGATATTAAGTGAATATATATATTGGTTGACCACCACTACACCAAAGCTTGAACTGCTAGTCTATAAACCAAAATATTCTCCACTGAATTTTTTCACTGTTTTGCACATCCTTTTGTAACCCGAACCACCAAACATCATCTTTCGAGCCGCTCGTTGAGCGATACAGGTCTCTGTTGACTTTGAGAAGGACAGCAGTAAAGCCCAGAGCTCTGTGGAATTATATATTATTTGTTCCTTCCATGCGTTATTAATGGTGATTCTCCCTGGCCCTGCCGCTGCCGGATTAACTTGTCTGCAATGAACCTTGTGACGCAGTCAACAGCACACATCAATCCACACACAGCGTCTGTGTAAACACACACACAGGCATCAATCCAAGGTGAGGAGAGAGGTGACATCGAATGGAGGAGAGGATTGATAGGTAAAGAAGGATCGGCAGACGACTGTGTCTGCTGGTGAGGGAGAGAGAGAAGCAGCTTCTGAACTCCTGGGTTCTGCTTACTTCACACAAACTAGCTGTGATGAACTAAAGTACCAGAAACCACACACCAGCTCTTTTCCACTTCAGTAAGCACCGGCTGCTGCTATGTATTTATATGTGTCTTGTTCAGGAAGACTCTCAGCGGCGGCTCATGGAAAGGCTTTGGATTGATGGTCTGTTACTGGTAGAACAAAGCAGGTGTACAGGACAGGAGAAAGCTCATCTCAGTGGCAGTCCATCAGACCTGTCATTTATGTTTATTCAGTCCACTCAATGAATCAAGCCGTGTAATGATTGGAGATCAAACCAAAAAGTATAATACGAATAATACTAGGGCTTCAACAACTAATCGATAATGAAAATACTCAACAGCAAGTCTTATTACTGATTAATCATGTCTGTGCACAAAAAACATATGTGGAGGAATCAGACTGACCTGATACGAAAAAAGTGTACAACTACCAGCCGAAGCTAACAGGGCTAAACCAGCTAAACCTTGACCCGTGGGTAGAGAGTAGTGTTCCTCATGTCGAGCCCACAGCCAGAGGACTAACTAACAGGTCCAGTGAATATTCATCTGTCCGCAAGGCTCCTACACAACAGATTGCAGCATAGTTTCTGTCATGGCACGACTTATGAAACTCCAACCTCTTGCCAGTATAATTAGCCTCAGGTTCCTCTGGAGGGAGAGCAGACTCTTCTCGCTGATGAGGTGTCAAAGTTTTACTGTAACAAGTTTCTGGTCGCTTGCCATTCGGATGCTGCATTATTGATGTTACGGCCTCGTTCGGGACAGAAAATAGTGCTTTCTGAGTACAGAGAGCAAATCGCAGCGGAGGATTCATTCCGAACACACACACGACACAGATATTAGAGCCTGGAGGCTTGCGGGGAAGAGGAAAGCTGACAGAAAAAAACATTTGATCTGGCCCCTTTCAAGGTGTTATAGAGTCCCTTTTATGCCCGTGAAATGTCCATATCCACTCTGCGTTTGGCTTCTGTCTGCATCTTCCTCCGGGGGTCCGTTTCTTTATGTCCATGTTCTGACTTCCTGCGCTCAAATTGATTGCATTGCCGCTCCCCTCCGTGATAGTGGTTAAAAAACCGGACTCTTTCTGTCGCTATAGCTCTGAATCTCTCCGGCTCTCTCTTCACCTGAGCTCTAATCACAGCTGGTGTTTACGCTGTACCGGGAACGGGTGAATGGACAAACAGCTCTGAATGCTAATGGGCTCCTCGGCCGCATGAAGTAGTTGTTTGTTTGAGTGTGTTTCAAGAGCATGCATGCATATGTGTTCAAGGCCTGTTTACATTGAACTACGTTTGTGCTCGCTCAGCTGAGCTTATCATGTCGGGATGTGCTTTTACTCTGTTGTGGGTTCGAGGGAGAGTTTTTGTTAAGCCCTGGATCTGTTGGTTCGGTAATTGCTTCATATCAAGGCTGCTAGTGGAAACATTTTTAATTCTTCTTACAAGGATAACCAGGGCAAATGGAGAAAATTTATCATAATATATAAATCTACTGCATCGCAACTGAAAGCCAGCTTTTGTTGGGGAAGTTACTTTTACAAGTAATGCATTACAATATTGAATCACTTGTAAATTGTACGTCTGCTAAATTAATAAATGTAAATGTGTTACTCCTTAAAAAAAGTAACTAAGTGTGTTACTTAGTTACGTTTTATGGAAAGTAATGCGTTATGTTACTGAGTCATATTCTAAGTTTGCATTGCAATGTTTTTATAGATTTCAAAGATTCTTTAAAATCATCTGTAGAGGAAATACATTCTCTGTTACTCTTGGAACACTTTTATTTAGCTATGTTTTTAACTTGTGTTATCAAATGATGAGGTGTAAGCCTTTTCATGCATTTCGGCCCTTCATTTACACAACATTGATATTTTGAGGGAACTTTTGAAAACTGAGTGTACATTTTTGAAAGCGATATCATTGTCGTCTCCAAAAATGCAAATTTGTGAAACCAGTGATGTTATGCACATGCAAATTACGTGTTCAGTCTATAGGTACTGTATATGTACAAACATGTGGGCTAGTGTTTCTTTACCACCAACTCCTGACCTGGCATGAATAATACAGCATTTTAAGTGGTATTGACAAATCTGTGTAAATATGGAACTTTCTTTCAATGTATCAAAGTTATGTGATTTTAGCTTTCAAACTTGAGGTAAGGCACAATGTGGGACAAACCAAAGTTTAAAACTCAGGGTTTATGGTTCATTCAAATCCCCAGCTTTGAGCAATAGACCACTACTGATGCTCTACCTTGGCGAGCACCACAGATAAATAAACCTCCCTGCAGACTTTCCTCAGAAAGCTGCATGAGCTCCGGGGCAGATGAAGCTGAATGGGTTGTGAGTGAACAGGGACACGGGGACACTCAGATGTACCTGTCTGCCAAAGCGAGTGACAGAAAACATTTAGCTATTTAGCCAACTCATGTGTGCTGTCTGCAGGCCAAACTCAGGCTCTAACTTCTCTGGAGATGCTCTTATTTTTGGTTATCAGTCAATTGATTTCATGCTTTGCACAAATAACTAGTGTCTTCGAACAGTTTAATCCCCATCGACCACCAACTCCCCCCAGAAGTAATTAGATGGAACAACCTGACTATTTCGCAATTATCTCATCAGTTAAGTCTGGACATGTGTGTGTGTGTGTGTTGTCAGACACCAGGGACTTGTTCCCCTCTCTCAGCACTGAGGACATGCGGTGATTCTTCTTCTGTCTATCAATCTCTCAGCGTTTCGATTCCTGTAATAAAATCACCCAATCTCTTCCTAAAGGTCCTCACTCAAACATGGGCTCTGGGCTTGAATTTTACCTCTATTTCATTCTTTCTCTCTCCCGGTCAGGCCTCTGGAGTCCTCAGCCTCAGTAATGTGTGGAATAAGATGGCTGCGCTGGATGCTGGAGAGGTTTAGAGTAATTAGTTCACGGACTGAGAGAAACTCACCAGGGACGCAGAGGAAGTCAGCACAATCAAGATTTCACTGCAACACTTTTGCTAGCAAAACTGGTTCCTGTGTGGGCAGGGCAAACACACACACACACACACACACACACACACACACACACACACACACACACCCCAATACTGTGTGATCAGCATTAGGGAACACTACTTTTAAAAGTATCTTAAGGGAAGTTGTGTATTTGTTACTTTTTAGCATAGACTGCTATGAATTTAGGAATGAATGGAACTGATGTTTGAAGAAAGGAAAGGTTTTCAATTATAAGTAAACTGATTGATTTAAAAAGTAATACACGTGAAAAAGTAACGCATGGCAAAAAAAGTATTACAACTTCCTATATGTCTATAAGTTAAACCCAAATCGGATTATGATCACAAACAAATCACTGTCTGAACACTTAGAGGGACGTAATATTAATATTTTGAATCTTACAGCTTCATTTACACAAAGTACAAAATGAATGTCAATCCATCCATAAAGACCCAAAGGGTGTTTTTTTTTTCTCTGTACACAAGAAAGTGTCCTGTTTAATTTTACTTTTTCTAAACAAGAATAATGTCTATCATATATTTTTAACATGAGTTACAGAAGACACCCACTAAAAGGTAGCAATATTTCATATACCAACAAATCTTGTCAGGTATATTTAGAACAAGAATCATTAGATGACATGTTAAAACACTCTAATTAAGGATCACACTACAGCCTACAAAAACGAATTAATTGTCATTTTAAATCTTTACCAATCTATCATTCAAACCACTAGGTTTTACCTATTTGTCAGCAAAGCGTTTTTAATCATTTAAAAGAGAATACAATCTAGTATAATACATTTTTCTCTTTTTTATCATTTTAATAAGTACATGTAAGAATAAGTAAGCTATTTCATATTTATCTAAATCTTTATCTAATTTAATCCATATTTTGATGTTATTTTCACAAAAAGGTATTTGAAACATTCAGATAGACAACTTCTTACCATTTATTTATGTATGTATGTATTTATTTATTATACATTTATTTTGACATGCAAACAGTACCCTAAAACAGTGCATATTAGTTGTTTTTTGCATGTTTGTAATTAATATAATATAATTATAACTTGTAATTAATATAATATAACTTAACTTATTAAAGTGTCCAAAGACTTTAAAACCAGCTGCATTTAATTTAAGGTAACACATTTGATGATGTTGGTTTCAGTTTAATATCTGGCATGTCTTACAGCTTTATATATCGTGATATATAAAGTCACATATATTATGTGTTTCAAGATGGCAGCACGTCCACACGCAGCAGCTTCTCTCGCTCCTGTCAGAACGGTGTTTTTGTGTTTTTTGTCTTGTGAGTCGCAGTGTTTTTGTATGAGTTCCTCACGTCTACCTGTCTTTAAGCGTGCATACAGTCGTTAGTTTCTGCTGGATGTCAGCAAAACCACATTTTTAGAGTTAAACTTCGCACACGCGGAAAAGCTGCTGGACCTTGGTCTGCTCCGGAGGCCTACATCATCATCGACCCCCACTGCTGCATCTCGCCCACAGCGGAGGCGCCACAAGTGGCGTGAGAGGAAGCAGAAGAGGGGTAAGCGCGGAGGTATCCGTGCTAGGCTAACGGCTAACCCACAGAAGCCAGCTATCCCCACCACTGTACTGGCTAACGTACGCTCTTTGGACAGTAAACTGGACTACATCCGATTACTACGCTCAACTCAGAGGACTGTAAGAGACTGTTGTGTTTTTGTGTTCATGGAAACATGGCTTAAGCAACAGCGTTCCAGACAGCGCTATTCAGCTCGACCAGCTGACATGCTATCGAGTGGACAGAGCTCTCGTCACGGGAGGAAAAACCCATGGAGGCGGGCTTTGTGTTTACATCAATGACCCCTGGTGGAGTTTATGATTATTAAGTGCCGGCCGTTCTATCTACCGAGGGAATATACAGCCATACTGCTCGTTGCTGTATACATTCCTCCGAACTCCAACAACAGCAACAGGAAAGATGCACTAAATGAACTGTACCAGCACATCAGTGAGCAGCAGACAGCCCACCATGATGCTTTTCTGATCATAGTTGGGGATTTCAACCATGCAGACTTAAAGAGTGTGTTCTCTTGGTGCCTCAGGCCACATCTCTGTCATGCTAATGCCTGCATACAGACCGCTCTAAAGTCACCAAACCAGTTCACAAACAAATTCAAGTGTGGCCGGAAGGGTCGTCAGGGGCTCTGTTTTGACACCACTGACTAGAATATGTTTAAGCAGGCTACCACATACAATAACACCACTGACCTCCAGGAGTACTCGGAGACGGTCACTGCCTACATCACCAAGTGTATTGATGATGCAACAGTCACAAAGACCATCACTGTCCGGGCCAACCAGAAGCCGTGGATGACAGGGGAGGTCTACAGACTCCTGGAGACGTGGAACGCTGCCTTCAGAGCTGGAGATGAGGTGGGCCTGAGAACAGCTAGGGCCAACCTATCCTGCAGCATCAGAGAGGCTAAGAGACACCAAGAGAATAGCCCATCAATTCAGCAACAGCAGAGACACTCGGAGCCTGTGGCAGGGGATACAGACCATTACGGACTACAAGCCCCCACAGCGGACCTGTGACAGCAACATCTCTCTGCTGAATGAGCTGAACACCTTCTTCGCTCGCTTTGAGAAACAAAACAGCTCCACTGCACAGAAGACTCCACCTCCTCCCGGTGACCAGGTGATGACTCTGACCCCGGACAGCCTGAGGAGATCCTACAGCAGGATCAATGCACGCAAAGCTCCGGGTCCTGACAACATTCCTGGGCGTGTACTGAGAGACTGTGCAGCAGAACTCACTGATGTCTTCACAGACATTTTCAACATCTCACTTAGTCAGGCTGTTGTTCCCACATGCTTCAAAACTACCACCATCATTCCAGTCCCGAAGAAGCCGTCTCCATCCTGCTTCAATGACTACCGTCCAGCTGCACTTACTCCTATTCTCATGAAGTGCTTTGAATGGCTAGTCATGCACCATATCAAGTCAGCATACTCCTCTGACCATCAACGGTGCGACTATGGAGAGAGTGAGCAGCACCAAGTTCCTGGGTGTGCACATCACAGAGGACCTCTCCTGGACCGTCAACACTGCAGCACTGGCCAAGAAAGCACAGCAGCGTCTCTACTTTCTCCACAAACTGAGAAGAGCTAGAGCCCCAGCCCCTCATTCTACTACCTCTTCAGTCAGTTTAAATAAAAGAACTGCTCTCTGAGCCCTTTGTCACTTTAATCAGACTGAATAAGCTTTTTTGCACTACAATCTTTTTATCTGTTTGTTCACTTCACTGGTTTGCACTCTATCTGCCATGTGCCTTGCGCTGCTTTATTTAACTTTATTTTTATTTTTATTATTTTTTACATGCCCTTATTTGTATAGTTGTATTTTATATTTTATATTTGATCTGTATCTATCTAGATTTTTAGCCTCTTCTGTTAGTGTTATCTGTATGCACCAAAGGTCTGAGAGTAACGAAATTTCAATTCTCTGTATGTATGTGCTGTACATGTGGAAGAATTGACAATAAAGCAGACTTGACTTGACTTGACTTAAACAGGCTTTATTACACAGCTTGTGCATCAAAGTTACTTTAATGAGAAATTATTATCTGTCTCTTTATTTAATCATTTCAAAAGCTAAGAAATGTTTTTTAGATAAATGAAGCAATTTATCTAAAAGTATTTTTGAATAGATACTATAAAATGTATATATTTATCTTTAATTCCACAATTAAAATAATAAATGTTTTTAAAATATATAAACTAACACTGTGAAAGTATTTGGTCTTACAAACAAGACCACACACACACACACACACACACACACACACACACACACACACACACACACACACACACACACACACACACACACACACACACACACACACAAAATCCCCTTTCTTACTTTGAAAGTAAAAACATTGAGACCCATGCAAACACTCTGTGCATACAAAACAGTAGTGAGACCTTCTCTTTCCATCATTCATTTTCTTTCTTTCTTTCTTTCTTTCTTTCTTTCTTTCTTTCTTTCTTTCTTTCTTTCTTTCTTTCTTTTCTGTTTGAATGGCTGTTTTTAATGCCAGTCTTTGTTTGTTCCTTCAGTCTCCACACAATACCCGTCATGCATCACCATTTACCTCAACAGACTTCATATCCTTCAGATTAACAGAATGATTAGTTGCCTCAAAGTCGGGCCGATACTGTTTACTCCCCCCGTTATATTAAAAACTAGAAAGCATGAAATGAATGGAGAGACCAAGGGCAGATCAATCAGCGCTGAATAAAACAGTTCCTAAAGCATCTGGGCCTTAAATGATTGAAAGCAGGAAAATAATTCATTACAGGCCAGCAGCCTTGAGCTCTTTAGGGCATGAAAATGAGCCCGGAGTGTCTCAGACAAGCCTCATGGTGAAATTTTAGAAGTGATGGTAACAAGAAACAATGAAGTGATAACCTAAGGCTCAAAAAGTTAAAAAGGTGCATCTTTGTACCTTATTTACTCTTAAATGATACATATTAGTATCTTAAATGTTAGTATATTTTGAAAGGGTGGCACCTTTTTCACCTTAATTCAATTACAGGGCAAAGAACAGAATTAGATTAAAATGTATTCTAATTTCAAATGCAATAAAATAAAATAAAATACCGATTTGGCTCAGCTGGTTCAGTCATATTTCTGTTTATAAACGGTCATGGATAATTAAAAAGCCATTTTATAAACCATTTATGATCACTTCTGGTGAGGAGTTGGAGATCTGAAGTTTTGTACACTTCAATTTTTTTTTTTAACGGCATGCAGCACATTGACTTAAGCATGACATTTTGAAGCAGAAAGACTAAAATAGTAAAAAAAAAACATGTTTTAGTGTAATTAATCACACTAAATTTACACATTTAAATGCATGAGGCCCAAGCCTAGCATTCTGCTTTGGAGGAGTGGAGATATTGGCCACGAATCACATACTTTGAATCCGCAGGATCAGCATTGAGTCGTCATCTGTCCTCTGTAAGGTACAGTAATGAGCAGTAAGCCCTGTTCTGTACTTGCAGGAGATTGAGGATAAACCTCACGTCACTTCAGGGCGATACACGCACAATAGTAACAACAAACATCCGTTTCTCTTAACAGTTCATGCAGCGAATGTAAAGATGCCAATGAAAACAAGACAAATGTAAAGATGCCAATGAAAACTTTTGAGTTGAGGAATAAAAAGTCCTTAAAGTCTGCTTTTGCATTACACTCAGCTGCATTAAGCTCTTTTTGATGCCCATATCAGCTCCCAAGGCTCGCTTTGATTACTTCCATGTACCTTTCATCCAGAAACTATATGGATGTTCAATATAATTTAGCTTGCTGATATTTAAAAATCCCTGACTGGTTTGTCAACAAAGCACACAGAAGTGTGAACGTGCATCTCAATAAAAGGTCTTTGAGTGGTAAGCGCAAACTTATAATTCACCAGAGCGTTGCTTAGCCCTTATCTTGCACTTCTGCTATTGCCAGACGAGGCTTTTCGGGCCGGCCGGTACGTCCTCGAAAAATAATGCTGCCTTTAATTGTTTCCGGAGGCAAGAAGTGACCCAGATGTGACCTCTGACGAGAAAAAAAAATAAAAAAAAACGCCACCGAGTTGCAAATTCGTCCGGCTGGCCTTTAATACAGTACATTTTGTTTCTTCAACCAGATAGGACCAATTAATATGTAAAGGCTGAAACATCAATAAAAGAAGTGTGGAGATTCGTATGCAATTACAGAGAGCCATTTTAACCATTAACTCGTGATAACATGATGATGGTTCATGATTAAATTAACAGTGAAACAAACAAATGGGGCACAAACGTTTCACGCAATTAGGCAAACTCATTGGAAATATGTGAGCCGTGCACGCCGGTTTGATACCAGGAGAGCAGCACGAGTGCTGGTATTTATACTGTCGATGTAATGGTAAATAAATATGTTAGTTCAAAGTCCATGAGGCTTGAAAAATCCAAAACGCTGTGAAAAATTAATCTACTGCATGTTACGACGAGGCTAAACGTCTGAGGTTACCTTGACGCAGCCTACATTTTTAATATTTTGATGTATTTAAAGGTGAAGTGTGGTGTTTTTTTTTTCATGATAAAATGCTTTCTGTCACAGTTTACTATACAAAGACATACAAATAGGGTGAGTTTGGGGTGGGACTACCTGTTTGTCCAGCCAATGGCAGATGAAGGGAAGGGCTAGTGACATATTAGATGACAGTAAAAAAAAAAAAATAATAAAAATACATACATACATATATATATATATATATATATATATATATATATATAATCTGTAATTGCATACAAATCTCCACACTTATATTTGTTTGAGCTGTTGACTGTGATTGAGCTGATTGAGCTATATTTGATTAAGCTGTGCTGTTTACAACACATATTTAAAATATGTTGGCCATATTTTTCTGTATGGTTTTATTGAGTGCAAACCTAACACCCAACCATATAACAATCTATTTAATCCAGTGTATGTGAGCTAGCCACCAAAACTAAGAGCATCAACAGGTCCGTGCCAGTCTAAAGATCTTGTCCTCAAAACGTCTGTCTCGTGTTTTTCTTCCCGTCTATAATTACAGAGCGCAGGCAGAAATGGTGCTGTGAGACTGTACTGTATGTGTCTGTCAGCAGGGCCTGCTTGAGCTTCATCCAAAGAGCTGTTTTTTCATCCATAATAGAGGGCGAATCAAAGTGCTCTCCTCTCCAAACTCAGCACCCATTACACAATGTAACTCTTGCTGCAAACCCTTTTATCCCACTCCTATACTCTCCTCTGTGTTTGATCTCTGTGATACTGCTAATTAGGGCACGGTCCTGGCAGGCACATGCCTCACACTAAAGACAAACACAGCACCAAAATATGAAGAGCCTTCACATTTCATTCCACGACTAAACAACGTGCACGATCACGCAACTCAGCAAAGATGAATTGCAAACGCCGCCCACATTTGCTGTGCCCTGAATCTGTTTTCCTTGAACAAGGAAAAAGCAAATCAGCAACTAATCTTGGAGCACAATGAAGCTGTTAGCAGTGGCATGTTGTGGACGCCTGAAATGTGGAGGCATGGTTTGTTTTTTTAGTCTAATATAAAGTCATGCTTCAGCAGCTCCGTTTGATGTTTCCCTACAGCATACAAAACAGGTTTACCTTGCATTTGACTTTCAACAAGCAAACATTACTATGAGAGGAGACGATCCTCCCTATACGCAAAATACACAAGCTGTGTAGGGCCCCCGAAACACCAGGGGGCCCCCTTGGTCTCAAAGATGATTTAATTTTAGTTTCGTTTTTGAATTTGGCAGGTGGTTATGAAAACATGAATTATCATTTATTTTGATGTGGTGCATTGTCGTCATTTCTACATAAAAATCAGTTAAAACATATAATGTGAATGTCGTACAGTCTTGCTCGAGACTAAAAAACAAGTTGAAAGCATATCGAGCTGCGGAAGAGACATTGTTTCTCAAGTGCTTTCCACGAGCGAGAAGACTGAGTGAAACCCAGACAAATGTGTTTCGTTCATAACCACTCATACCTCACTCCACCGCAGCACCTACAAGGGCTACAAGTGATTCTGAAATGTTGCAAGCCATTTCATGAATGTGTTACTGGCATGAGACATGAAACAGCCTACTGTGCAGCAGTACATTTATGCAACTTGTATATTGTATTCGTTTTGCTATATGCATGTAGATTATTAATGTGTGTATATCATCAAAATGTTTATTGTTGTATCGTTATTGTTATATATATTATATGTATCGTTATATATATATACTGTATATATTGCTATGTTTTGTATAACGTGGAAGGCTCTAACCACTTCCACTGATTAACCAGCTGTCTTTGATTGTTTACTAATTAAGAACACTTGCTTGAACAATTGATGTGTATCCTGAAGAATGCTGTAAAGCCGAAATTTTAAGAGTTTTAATGATTTAGCCCAGCTAATTAAAGGCTTTTTATTTTTACTACATGAGTGCCTTGGAGTATTTCTTCTTCTCGGTTTGATATTTACCTCGAAATATCCAAAGAGCACCACTGATAACATGACGAGACCAGTGCAGCATTCGTGTCTCCTGTTGTTTTGTCAAGACTTTTTTCTTTGTTGAACTTGCACACTGAACATAAGTTGAAGCTCTTAATTTTCTTATTTATACACTCAAAGTGCTCCAGATTAATGGATTTAACTTTAAAATGTATAAAATGTATTAGCATGGTGTGAGCCCCCACCTACCAACATTAGGTCCTGATGTTTTGGGTGCAGCCAAATCCTACAAACGCCCCTGAGCTTAAACATGCAACACTGAATGTCTGTCAATATAATGGATCTGTGCATTTATTGCATTAATAATGTTAATCAAACAAAAGAAGAAAAAAATCACTCCCTGCTCTTAATTAAGTAACTTATTGCTTTCCTAGGTAATTGTATATATGTACAGAAGAAGGTGAGAAGTGATCTTGTGAAGCAATTTGAGAACATTGTAGGAGATATTCGAAAATCATGCTCATTAAGATTCAAGCAGACATGCTAATCCAGCACAAATTAGAGCATGAAAAATCACCAAAATGGAGTATTTGAACCTCATAATTAAATACAAAATGGGTGTAAAAATGAAAAAGTCCACAAAAAAAAAAAAATCCTTTCACTTGCTTGGAATGTATGGAAGTAGACTATCGTTCAGAAGTTGCACTGGGTGGAGCATTCGTGAATATTCATAAACTGGTTCAGACGGTATAAAACGCATCAAAATTAGTGCCGAATAAAGTTAAACTTATATTCATATATGCACACCTCTATAGGCTATATTGTGTTTTGTTTGGTTTAATGATGACAGCCAATGATTTGCCAGAACATCATAAGGAAACACTCAGCCGACTTCCAATGTATGTTATGTTTTACCTTGAGTCTTTAAAGGTGTGCCATTTGATAACTTTGCCAAACTGGATGTAAAAAAGTTTTTATTATATATATATATATATATATATATATATATATATATATATATATATATATATATATATATATATATATATATATATATATATATATGCCAGTAAGCCAGACTCACTGTATCATGCCATAAGAGTTTTCTCACTGACAAACTCTAGTTTGGTTGTTTTGTTTTTCTTTTTGCTATGCAGCATCCTGGCTCTGCCAGCGGTAAGCTTTGGCCTTAGGCCATGGCACACACACAAATGTGCTTCTAACTAGTTAAACTTAAGCCAAAAATCCAGTCCAGGCACACACACACTGGTTTAGATAAACCTTAAGGGCCTGTGGTCCAGGTACACAGCTAGTTCAAAAAGCTCTGGGCTTTCCTGGACCAGTAGCACTAACTATTCAAGTCATTCTGCCATGAGTCAGTGCATCATGCACCGGCACGCACACACACAGCCATTGACAGGCTCGTCATTTTGGCTTTTTTGGCTTAGTGCTGTCAATTATCTGCTCATCTATATTCTTGTCTCCCTCACTGCCCTGGGAAAGAAACATTCCCAGCTGCAAATTTAGAGACTGAGAAAATACAATATGCAATCTCAAACACCATAAGTATTTATATTGAGATTTATTTAATGATTTATTTAAATAATTTTAAAGTCAATTTAATTTTTTTTTTCCCTGCTAAAATATTATTTTTTTATTTACATTTTACATTGCTTCAAAAATAATAAGTTTTTAGAATTATGAAAATATTATTATTTATAATATTGATATTTAAATGTATACATTTTTGCTCAAAATTATTCATACCCTTGGTAAATATGATCAAAGGAAGCTAAGAAAATAAATCTGTATCAATAATCCTTTTGATCTTTTATTTAAAAAATATACAAAAATGGCCAGTGAGTATCTCTGATACTCATTGGCCACAACTAATCATACCCTTTTATTAATTACTTTTTGCAACATCCTTATGCCAAGATAATAGCTCTGAGTCTTCACCTGTAATGCCTGATAAGTTTAGAGAACATCTGACAAGAGATCAGAGACCACTCCTTCATCCAGATCTCTCCAGATCCTTCAGATTCACAGCTTCTTCTCTTCAGTTCACCTCACTCGTTTCCCATACAAGCTTGGTTTTGTTCTCATTTTGATTTTGAGATTTGTTTTATTTTCACAGGCTTTCTTTGATCATATTTACCAAGGGTATGAATAATTTTGAACAAAACTGTATATGAAGTTCTAGAGTTATTGATGCATGGACCTGTATATGCACATCCGAGGTTGATGTATTTTGATGTCATCAGCTTTCATGTGTCTCTTCAGAGAATAAATCACACTGTAAATAGCTGAACTGTTAGGAACACTATAACATGGAGAAATATCAGATTTAGGCCTTTAGCGAATCCACTGATTGATCACCATCCGCTCTCATGTTGCATTCGCCGCTGGTTCACTTAAAGCGCCTCAGTAATTGGTTACACGTAATGAATTTGCTCTAGCAATGGCCCACCGCTGAATTCAACTAATCACATCAGCAGCCGAATTCCTCAACCCCACCAAATCCCACCATGAAATGAAAAGCGCTTCACATCTGTGTTTGATCTAGAGACACGTCGCTCTCTAAACTGTATGCTGACGTCAGCACGAGATGTGAGGATCAGGTAATTCATCTTACTGCGTGGGCCGAGCGAGATTCTGCATCAGCTGCATGCGTTAAACCTCAAACAAATGCTAATCTGTGAACTCCCAGAGATCAGGGTGTCTCCAGCAGAGCTGCAGTCAGAGACACAGGAAGATGGCAGAGAGCCTGGAAGAGCCTCCAAAAGCCCCTGATTAAGAGAAAATCACACACTACTGTGATGCGTTTCCTGTTTGCTCTGAATGAACCTCACTCGCAGCACTTGATTTCCTGCGCTTACAGTCTTCCTTTTTTCTCTCGATGAATAATGTTTGTTTCTGTCCCCTGACAGCACATCCATGTAAGCATACATCTTTAATGTGGCAGAAGATAGATGACTCCAGGAAATCTAAGAGAAGAGGCATGATCCTGATGCCAGAACGATGCTGAGGATGCATTTGAGCCAAATTCATTTCAAATATAGAAGCATATATAATATAAATCATATTTAACCCTTTGTTGCACAATGCTGCCTAAGGGAAACAAGCCCATTGTTTCACAAGCACGTCATGCAGGTAAAGCAATCAAATGGTTAATAAAGAGGAGATGACTTTGAGAAAACCAATTAAAAGTGTATTCTTGGACACACAACATCATATGATGGTAATTTTAAAAAGCTTTTTTTTTCTAGCACCATGTGAGGATGCATGTCTCATAACCTTGCACTTGTGCTTTAAACAAAAGATTCATAAAATAGATTTTTAAAATGTTATGAAAGTAATTTGTATGTTATGAGGAATTGCTTAAATGTGTGTTGCATGGTGCAATTAATATGTATTTACTAATTAATATGCATCAAGGACACATCAAATTGCTCAAAAGTGACAATTAAGACATTTATAATGTTACAAAGATTTCAAATAAATGCTGTTCTTTTGAACTTTCTATTCATCTGTGAATCCTGAAAAAATAAAATGTATCAAACTGTTTTCAGCATTGATAATAATCAGAAATGTTTCTTGAGCAGCAAATCATCATATTAGAATGATTTCTGAAGATCATGTGACACTGAAGACTGGAGTAATGATGCTGAAAATACAGCTGCGCATCACAGAAATAAATTACAGTTTAACACATATTCACATAGAAAACAGTTATTTAAAATTGTAATAATATTTCACAATTTTACAGTTTTTACCGTATTTTAAAGAAATAATGCAGCCTTTGGGGAGCAGAAGAGGCTTCTTTCCAAAAATAAATAAATAAAAAATAAATAAATAAAATTCAGGATGGGAGAATGTGTACACATTTAAATTGCATGCTTCACATAATACTTCAGAAATACTCTTTACATGTAATTAATTAATCAAAAACAAAAAATTCCGTGAGAAATGACTGACTGAGGTTCAAGTGCTGTTTTGAGCAAAACAGATGCAAGATGGTCATAAATTCATGCATTTGATGTAATAGTAGTGTTAGTAAGCGACTCCAGCCTCAAGCTGTGCCTAATGGTGGGTTTCTCCGAGAGAAATCCTGCAGAAACGTGTGATGCGATTTTAGCTGTAGCTGCGACTCGGCTGACCGTGTGTCATTTTTTAGGCATTCAGCTCTTCCCGCTTCAGAACCTGCTTACAGCATTCACATGATATGCTCCAGGATTTACAGTATTTAGAGTAGTCATTTATATTCATAGTATATTAGAGCAGCACAACACCAAACATTATGTATGGCATAATCATAAAAATGAAAAATAAGTCCCTTTCCTCGAGCTGAGCATCTGAAACACCTGAAAATGTGAAAAGCCTCTTGAGACATTAGTTCATGAAATATGACTGACATGCCAGCACAATGTTTTAATTAACAACCTTACTCGTTTGCCTCAACTAAAAGTGACACACAGGTCCTAATTTCACACGTTTAATTGTCAAACTCTCTTTCACAGCACAACTGTCACTAATGAACCAAAATCATTTTTCTCTGCATTATTTTTAGAATGGAGGCGACATGGAGACTTGATGGCATTCAGAAGCATTTCCACACGTTAAAATTGTACATACTTTTGCAAAACCAATCAAGCTGCTTGGAATTAGTCCTGATAACTACAGAAATTAGACACTAATTAGAATACTTGCCCTTAAGATGTTGCATAAACTAAAATGAGCTGCAGTTTTCAAGTCAGTCTTGTTTAAAGTGAGTTATTTTCGTTTTGTCTTCATCATAGCCTTCCTTCAGAAGATTTAAAGTGAGGAGAGAGGGTTCATTCCTCACTGTTTAAATGCAATGCACATTTATTCATACATAAATCTCTTAATAGAACAATAGCACTAAATAAAAAAATATATAATAATAATAATCTCAAACATCAGAAGGATCCATGTTGAGTTGAATCATTTTGAGGTGATTATTCTAAAAAGTATATAATAATAATAATAATAATAATAATAATAATAATAATAATAATAATAATAAATGAATGTATTCTGGACCAAAAAGAACACAAAGGCTCATCTTACATTTGCCAAAAAAATATCTTGATTATCCCCAAGACTTTTGGGCAAATATTATGTGGACTAACGAGACAAAAGTTGAACTTTTTGGAAGGTGTTTGTCCCATTACATCTGGCGTAAAACCAACACAGCATTTGATAAAATAAATATCATACCAACAGTCAAACATGGTGGAGGTAGTGTGATGGTCTGGGGTCAGGGCCTGGATGACTTGCCATAATTGATGAAAGCGTGAATTCTGCACTCTATCAGAAATTGTGACCTCAAGCTCAAGCGCACTTGGGTTATGCAGCAGGACAATGATCCCAAACACACCAGAAATCCACCTCTGAATGGCTCAAGAAAAACAAAATAAGGGTTTTGGAGTGGCCAAGTCAAAGTCCAGACTTAAATCCGATTGAGATGCTGTGGCATGATCTTAAACAGTCCATTCATGCTTGAAAACCCTCCAGTGTGGCTGAATTAAAACAATTCTACAAAGAAGAGTGGGCCAGAATTCCTCACATTGCCAAGACTCATTGCCAGTTATCACAAAAGCTTGATTGCAGTTGTTGCTGCAAAGGGTGGCACAACCACTTATTAGATTTAGGGGGCAATTACTTTTTTGATAAAGGGCCAGGCAGGTTTTTTCCCTTAATAAATGAAATCATTGTTTCAAAACTGCATTTTCTATTGACTTGGGCTATGTATGTGTAATATTAAAATTAGTTTGATCTGAATCTTTTAAAATTTGCAAAAAGTTAAAAATTAACAGGAAGGGGGCAAAAACCTTTTCACGGCACTGTATATGATGAATGCAAAATACCACCTGGATACTGAGGCCCACATAATTTGACATTGAAACTCCTTGTTTAAAACATAATTGGTCTTATACAGTGAGTATATACAGTGTCAGGTACTTTATCCAGTGCAATTACAGGATAAAGTGTTTGCTCAGTCATTGAAGGGTCTCCATCGAGAGAAACAGAATAATATAAAGAGTAAAAGAAAGCTCTGTCTTTGTTAGGGATGAAAGAGCTGCATTTACTCCTAACATGATTATCTTGATAGCAGAACTAATGTAAGATCAAAGCATGTCTGTGGATGGACTAAAGGGTCTGAACCTTCATCTGCATTAGAGAACACTGTCTGTACGCTGTTGTTTAACGTCTTGACTGCTGTTGCTGATAAATGTTTGGAGAACTCATTTGTCACACAAGAATGACACAACCATCAATATCCTACAGCATTATTTAAAAGACAAGCTGAATAGAAGATTATAATCAAGGATACTGCATCAAGTCTATTGCTCGCAACCACCTGGCAACCCACAGTAACAATCTGTTAAAAAAGAGCAAGAAAATAAAGCGATGACATGAGAATGAACACTGAATACATAATATTATGACTCTGTATTTTTAGCCTGTTGTTTCCTCTGCAACTGAACTTCTAATGGCAGTTTAAATTAGTCTAGATTGTCATGTTGAATCAGCCAATTATGGTATATGCACTGTAAGGCCAATCAGCACCAGTTACAATTCAGAAAACAATGACAGATTTGTTTGGATTGCAGTTAATAGACGTGTTTAATGCTTGCGTTGGCCATGTGGGCATAAACACATGGCCTCTGAATGAGTGTGATGATCGCACATGAACACTTTCCCACACAGTCTCATCTTTAGCCCTCAGTCCTCCAATGACAACACTCGCTTTCAGTGCAACAGGTACTGTGCTGCAATATTTTGACAGAAAATGTAATGCAATTAATAATCTTGCCAGTGTGGGTTTATGTACTGTTGACATTGTTGCAGGACTGCTCATATGAATGGTGTTAAATAAATGTTAAGGTTGTCAAGTTCAGTGACAAACTCTGAGCTACTTTAGCTCATTATTTCTGCTCCAGATTGGTTGCATAAACTACTACTGTATGTTTGTTTTAATCATATTTAAATTGTGTTGTTAATAATTTCTGTGTAAATATTATTGGAAGTGCAAAGCAAACAGAATCATAATTAAAAATGTCATTTATCTCTAGCGAAGCATAATAAAATTTGGATTTCATTATATTGTAGAGGAGGAAATGCAGTGGGATTTTGAAACCTATGGAAGCCTCAGAGTAAAAAAAAAATAAAATAAAAAAATTAAAAATAAATGCAAGTTTATTTTGCAACTTTCCTGCACTGTTAATGTATATCTCACAATTGCAACTTTATTATTTTATTTAAAACTAAGAGCAATAAAGTTAAACTAATATATATATATATATATATATATATATATATATATATATATATATATATATATATATATATATGCGCGTGTGTGTTTTATTTTATTATGTAGCCTATTTTATTATGTTGATTAATTAATAGTTCTGAAATAATGCAGAAATCATTCAAATATGCTAGTTTTTTATTATTATTATTATTACTTGAAAGTGAGTAAAGACGTTTAAAAAAAAGTTTCAAACTAGATGAGTAAAGCTCACAAACAAACTTTGAAGTTGGCTTGAAAAAGCCTTGTCTGAAAGTTAAAAGTTGTTAGTTTCTGTAGGTGTTGATAATATTGCTAGCATGGTTTAACATGTTTTTAGCATGTTTCTAACATAATTAGCATGTTGCTAGCATGTGTCACGGTGCGGTGTAGGGGAATACGATTCACGAATACGAAGAAGATAACGGTAAAACCTTATTAAAACATCCACATCAGGTAGGCAGGATATACACCCACACATATAGTATAACAATAAGACCAGACGACATGCACTAACCAGACTGGGCTTAAAGGGGTCATATAATGTTGCTAAAAAAGACAATTATTTTGTGTATTTGGTGTAATGAAATGTGTTTATGCGGTTTAAGGTAGAAAAAAAAAAAAAAAAAAAAAAAAAACTTTTTTTCCATTTACTGTACATAATTGTTTCTCCTCTATGCCCTATCTTTCTGAAATATGTCGATTTTTACAAAGCACATCATTCTGAAAAGTGAAGTGTGCTCTGATTGGCCAGCTATCCAGTGCATTGTGATTGGCCGGATGCCTCAAGTGTGTGACGGAAATGTTACACCCCTTACCATACTCTGATGCCGTGCCCCAGCGTGACAAGACAAAACCAATAAAAACCATTACAAACTAAATATTTGTAGCATCCAGTGGGAACATAATTACTGATTATAATGATATATATACTGTCTTTTTACGTGTTGCGTTGCATCGCACCACGTAAATATAAAACCACGTCTGCATTTGTGATTGGAGAAACGACAAACAACTGGCATTGCTCTACACTGCTCAAAACTCGCATTTGAATCAAGTGACAACCTCCCGCTCTCTCTCGTGAAGCCAACATGGAAGTGACTTAAACTGTAATTCGTCAACTGACCACTTGATGTTAGCTGCAAAAGGGAGTCAATCCCATAGACTCCCCATGTTAAAATGTTCAACGTGCTGTGACGCGCTGCCAAGGTGACAACGCCCGCTCCACCCACTTTGAGCTTCAAAAATGCTCTTCAGAAAACTACAAACTACGTCCATGTTTTTATACAGTCTATGGTTTGAATAGTCAGTGGCAAGTTCTTTAAATATGAAAATGTACTTACAGGCTGTGAGTCAGCATTATTTGTCAGAACATCGGCATTGTAGGCTACTCTCCCAGGAAACAGTCCTTGTCCTCCGTAAAATGCACTGCACACATCTGAATATTTGAGTTGAACTATTCAGGAACAGTGTTGTATATACATCTTAACCACTGATTTCTAATTGTGTCCTCTTTTGGAAGGCCAAACAAAGTAGTTTTGCTTTCACAATGAAACACACAGCGTCTCCATGACACGGCAGCAGCAGCAGCAACAATACTACAGTGAGAATCAATGTTACACCTTCTTTATTTGCTTGAACATTTGGGGCAGTGTATTGCAAATCTTCCCACACAGTGACATAGACGTGTGTGTGTGTGGGGGGGGGGGGGGGGGGGGGGGTTAAACGAGGCAATTTAGGAGGGTCTGGACGAGTCTTAACTTTTATAAAGAATATCTCTTTAACACTCAGCACCTGTATGTTACGTTGCTGTCTATGCAGGGTCAGAAAGCTCTCAAAAATATCTTAATTTGTGTTCTGAAGATGAACGAAGGTCTTACGGGTTTGGAACAACATGAGGGTGAGAAAAAAAAAAAAACATTTTTGGGTGAACTAACCCTTTAAGGTCTCTCCTCGGTTGTTTCAGTTGTCAGTTATTATTGTTGGGAATGCTTATGTTCCCTTCTGTCTTAGATTAACCTTCAATGTCTAGAGGTCTTATTAAAAGTCCATATTGTATTATCTTTGTGTCCGTCCTCTTGATGTTAGCGTGATAGAATGTTGTTAGCATGTTTTTAACATGATTAGCATGCTGTGAGCACATTTTTAGCATGATTGGCATGTTAGCGTGTTCCTAGCATGTTGCCAGCATGTGTCTAACATGATTAGAATGTTGTGAGCATGATTTGCATGTTGTTAGTATGTTTTTAAACTGATTAGCATGTTGCTAACATGTTTAACCGTGATTACATGTTATTACCATGGTCCTAACATGTTTTTAGCATATTGCTAACATGCTTCTAGCATGTTTCTGGCAAGATTAACATGTTGTTAGCATGTTTTAGCATAAGCATGTTGTTACCAACTTTATAAATGCTGTTCTTTTGAACCTTCTATTCATCTGTGAATCCTGAAAAATAAAATGTATCACAGTTTCCACAAAAAATATTGGCCAACACAACTGTTCTCAACATTGATAATAATCAGAAATATTTCTTGAGCAGCAAATCATCATATTAGAATGATTTCTGAAGGAACACTTGACACTGATATCCACATAGATTCACTTTATGTTCACAAAGATATTCAAATAGAAATTATTTTAAATTGCAATAATATTTAACAAATTTTAACTATATTTTTTTTATCAAATAATTGCAGCCTTGCTGAGCAGAAGAGGCTTCTTTCAAAAACATAAAAAAGAAATAAATAAAAAACAGACACATATAATCATTCCAAACTTTTGCCCACCAGTCTATAAAATTAAGAAAAGCCTTTTGGACCCTACACTATACTTCCTAGATTAGCCAGTGTATTTTAAGTACATCACTTTGGGGATTTTTATGGAGCAAACCTGGGCCGAGTACTGACCATCACACTGTGTATTTGTTCCTCAGTTTAGATTATGAAAAAAGAACAAAACAACAAATGGGGGCAAAAAGACAAGCAAATGAGAGAGAGAGAGAGAGAGAGATACAGAGGTCAAATACACTCTTAATGAGTCCACAAGGCTTTCTCACCGCACGGGGAAAATGCTGAGGACAGAGGAGAGAAGAAAAACTATCAAAATGAAGAAGAAAGCTGAGGCCTGCGGTCTCAACGGGGAGACGACCAGCGCCAAAACCACACTGGAATCACCATTAGACATCATTAAGGAGCAGGAAGACTCAGAAACTAGGGCGATTTGTCTAGACTGCAGAGACTGTTTTCAAAACTCAATACTCTATTCAGCTGATGACATTTCAACAACTATTTACTGACCTGTTGCTCTCCCACCAAAAAAAAAAAACAAAAAACAAAAAACTATCAGCGGAAAAAAAAACAAGAAAACACAACCCCACTTCTGATCAGAACTTTCTGTCTGACAAACTAACAAAGTGTTTCTTTAAAGAGGTCACCAACTGCCAGTTCTTTTTTCCTTTTTTTTTTTTTTTTTTTTTTTTTTTTTTGTACTGTTCTCTGTGATCCACTTATAATGTTATCAAGATTCTTACATCATAATTCAGAAGTAATAGGCAATTTTCTGTCCTGATTTTAACCCACTCATCAGAATGCTCTGTAGGCCTGGAGGATCGTAGACTCTGATTGGCTAATAGTTGCATATGTTTGACAGCCTACATCCTTAAGGTTAAAAACACAGAATATTTAGTACATATCAAATGATCTGTTTAACAGACAAAGCAATAGTGATTATATAATGAAAGCTGTATACTCAAACTTGTGTTTTGTGACATAACTGTTTGGCACTTAACAGCATCTTGTCTTCAGAGCATCTTTATCATTTGGCTTCTACGTAGACGTGCGTTTGCCTCCCTCCTAAATACTACATGTGCGAATTGGTGGGCTAAACAGGTAGTGATGTAGAGTTATGGGCGGGGCTAAACAGGCAGTGATGTAGAATTGTGGGTGGGGCTAAACATGCAATGTTGTAGAATCGGTGGGCGGGGCTAAACAGTCAGTGATGTAGAATTGTGGGCGGGGCTAAACAGCCAGTGCTGTAGAATCAGTGGGAGGGGCTAAACAGTCAGTGATGTAGAATTGTGGGCGGGGCTAAACAGCCAGTGCTGTAGAATCAGTGGGTGGGGCTAAACAGGCAGTGCTGTAGAATCAGTGGGCGGGACTAAACAGGTAGTGATGTCAATCTTCTTCTGTGGAGGCGGTGCTTCACCACACTATTTCATCACATGCCTTCAATATAAGCTGATTTTAGAGTAACTACAAAGTTTTGAATTCTGAAACTTACAAGATGTTTTTATAGTACAATGATTTCTTACATGAAAAAAGATCAGGGGAATTTTAATTTCTCAGTTCATGACTCCTTTTAAAAACCACTTTATGTTTTGCTCTGACACACAGACCTCTGACTGTTCAAACCAGCCAGACATCGCAATAACCTCTCTGTTTCATGAACCGACTGCTGTTCTGTGTTTCTCCAGGCCTTTAAAGCTGGGAAACATTTGCTCATCCCTTCTCTGTGAACTGCAGCACTGCCTGATTAAGTCAAAATGATGCATATAGCAATAAGTTTGCATAAGGCCCCTTTGTCTCGTAGGACTGGAGGTGCAGAGGGATTCTGATACTCATGTCTAATTTATAATTCTCCGGTTAATATATCTGACAAGTGTGTGATCATTACACCGTCACTGTTTGCCAATTACAGCTCATCACATCAGGAAGATTTGAGGGCTGCTGTCTGCCGTACATCCCTAAAATGAGAAATGCCCTAAATATAATTGAAATTTTGATGGAGACGAGCTGTTTAAATACGGTGAATGTAACTTTCCCATTTTTACCTGTTAAGACGCCTATTCAAACAGCTCACAGCTGAAAAAAATATATGAAGTGATGGAAGCACCGATTGAGAATGTATTATCCATTTTAATCGTTTTTTTTTTCTCCTTTTTTTTTGTTAACTGTAGAAATGAATTATCCAATATTACATTACCCTCTGGAATATTTGATCAGTCAGTTGCACACACTAAACAGTTTGGTTTATATTAGAAGAGTTAAAACATATCTTGTGACTCACAGTGTAAAAGCCTGGGTTACTTTTTCACTATTTTATGTGATTTGATGCACTGTTTTTTTTATTTATTTATTTATTTTTATTTTTTTTGTATTTTGTTATGTATCGTCTTTCCCACTGTTTACTGTGTTATAATGTACAATTTTCATTTTTTTTTTTTTTTTTTTAAATGAACTTTTTTTGGTTCCACTGTTTTCAGTGTTGGGCTATTTGTGTATTATTATTATCATGGACTATTTTTCCACTGTTTTTTATTGTAACCTTCTATATAATGCTGCTTTCCCACTGCATGGTACTGCTCGGTATGGTTCACTTTTGGGGGGGTTTCCACTGGGTACAGTACCTGGTACTTTTTTAGTACCACCTCGGTTGAGGTTCCAAGTGAACCGTACTATTACCAAATCATGACATGTAAACTCTGCTGATCACGGATTGGTCGGAGAGAATCATCACTACCTGCATCACTGAACTTGCTACAAACACAAAAGAACGCTAGATTTAAATCAGCACAGCCAGCGAAGGATCGAACGCAGACGTTTCTCTCGTTGATAGCAGAGGAGCGGATCCAGCGAGAGCTTGATGGGGCGACACGGAATGAAAAAGGTTTTTTTTTAAGGAGTCGTGGCAGTAGAGGCGGCACAACTAATCGACATGTGAATAATTCCGCCGACTTGAAAGTGATACTACACTGCAGTGGAAACACAAACCGTGCCGAGCCGAGCCGAGTCGTACCACATAGTGGAAAAGCACCATAATACTATCTTGTATTTCTTATTTGTACTGTATTGTAATGCACTATTTTTCAATGTTGTCTGTGTTGTAATGGACTGTTAT
This sequence comes from Cyprinus carpio, assembly GCF_018340385.1. NCBI lineage: Eukaryota > Metazoa > Chordata > Actinopteri > Cypriniformes > Cyprinidae > Cyprinus > Cyprinus carpio. The sequence goes on from NC_056614.1 coordinate 1,240,816, forward strand.
TATTATTTATTTTTTCCACTGTATTCAGTGCTGTAATAAACTGCATTTTAACTTATTTGTTTGCTTGTTTGTTTCCTTGCTTGTCTGTTTGTTTGTAAAGGATTATTTTTATTTCCACAATTTTTTTTTTTTTTTTTTTTTTTTTTCAGTGTTTCGTTAATGCACTATATTGTTTACTATTTTCTGTGTTTCGGTGGAATATTTTTCAATATCATGTGTGTTGCAAAGCCAATACTTTACATGACTCTATTAAGAAAAGGGAAAAACATCATCATTTAAATTCAATCTATATTTCATGTCCGTATATTTTATTTGGTAAGCATTAAGGCTCTTTTGGCTGTGTCTTTCTAAAACTTGTTTTTAGCTTTCTTTTCTCGTTGCCAATGATACACTAACCCGCAGTCTAATCACGGCACCAAAGCCAATATTGTTCCAAATTTGCTAAAGAACCCTTGCAAACACAATGCCTGATCTTGTTTATGTCTACTCATGTCCCGTTCCTTTAATAAAAATAAATCAACATTGATTTTCAGACTGATTCTAATCTAACAGCTTTTAGAAATAGCAGCTTGATTGAATATATATTAAGCTGTTGCATTATGCATGCAGGCCGCTGAATGAATAATGTGGACTGCTTTCCTCTCTGTGTGTTTTTTGATGTGGGCCAATGCTAATAGAAAGCTTTCCATCAAAGAGAGAGAAGAAATACAAATCACTGTCCTCTGCCCATCAGATCTCGCAGGCCGGGATCTTAAAACGAGCCTTCCTCTGTTAACACGTTCTCATCAGACAGATAACGCAAAGCCGACTGATTCTGAGCGACGTGCTTCTGTCGTTCCTCATCTTTAGTTTCTAGAGAGTATTTAGCTGGACGTCAAAGGGAATTCTCTGGAGGCCGAGATGAATGGGCCGATGCTCTGCACCGTGAGAGACTGTAAATTCAGGGTACGGTGAGGTGAAGCTGGAAATCAGGTCACAGATTGGTGTTACTACGCTCTCTCATAGCTCTGTCTCATAAGCAGCTTAATTGAGCTTCTTGAGAGATGAATATTTTCTAGGCCATCTGTAGGAGAGAAATGGAGCTGGGGTTCTGAGAGAAAATAAGACTGCATTTTGTACTAGTGATGTCAGGATTCAGGATGGGTGGAAAACCATTTGATTCTAGCTCCAGAAATCACATAGGAGAGAATGAAGCAAATTGGTAAATGCATTAGAAAAAAAAAAACAAAAAAAAAAAACTTTTGTTTTGACGCATTGGTCAATTTGAGATTTTGGGCTATTTGGCTTTTGATTACGTGTTGTTTCAGACAGGTGAAAAGAAAACATCCAACATGCACTTTTATGCATTTATTTAATTGCACTTTGTTACCCAAATCTTTGTCTGTAGATTTGGGTAACACTTTATAATAAGTATAAAATAATGAAGTTTGCAGTTAATTCATAGTTTATACACTATAGTCACTATATTGTTAATACATTAATAGGCAAACTACAAATAGTGCGTTCTTCATTTGTCATCAGTGTAATTTACAAATTATTGTTTAATTAGCTTATATGTAAAGAATTAGATGATGTGATTAAACAGCATGGTTTCATATTTTTTTGTATTTTACATAATGTGCATTTCCTTACATTATGCATACTGCAGACACAAATACATACACCATGTATGTATTTATACAATTATTGTCACTGTAGTTTTTTCTTTGTATTAGATTTGTGGTTATGTGGAGTGGTTATATTTAGGACTGGGGATAGGGTTAAAAATGCATGCATACTAATCAAAAGTGAGAACTATTTACTTCAATAAATCATTAACAACTCCTTTACTGCTGGTTTAATTACTGTACATGATTTAGGTTAACACGTTGTTAACAGTTAATACACTGGGGTGGGGGGGTCGTGGCCTAGTGGTTAGAGAGTTTGACTCCCAACCCTAAAGTTGTGTGTTCACGGTGTGTGTGTGTACACTTTGGATGGGTTAAATGCAGAGCAAAATTCTGAGTATGGGTCACCATACTTGGCTGTATGTCATGTCACGTCACTTTTTTTAATTTAATGGTAAAAAAAAAACTGTAAAAATGCTACTGTACAAACCTGTTAAATTATTAATGGTAAATTCCCTTACTATACACGGTGAAAAACTGTACTGGACATTACATGTAATTTGCCAGTAGTATACCATTTTTGGAAGTGAAAAAGAATGTATAATTTACAGTGAATAACCGTGAATTGACATTCCAAGAATTCCTTGCATTACATTTCAAATTGGATGTTTTTTGTTGAAATAACTATGTTTCTTAGATTTTGTTATCAGTTTTGTACATTAGGGTTGTATGTTACACCTAATGTTGTTAAATGAATGTTTATTGCATTACTTCAGTTTCATGTGTGTTAGCATGATGGTGTTTAGTGTTTGTGTGAATGTCACTGTGCACCTTATGTTAGCATTTAAAAGCTGCTTGTGATGGGCTTTGGTTCATTATGTGACTTTCTCATCACACCTGCATTTGGTGGTTATCAGTGTCTTACAAAGGTACAAAACAGATTTCAGTAGTTCAACAGGTTGATATATTAACATTATATAAGTTAATAAAATTACGGTATTAAACTGTAAATATAAGTTAAAACTGTAAAACATAAAATATTGTTGTTTTTTTTTTTTTTGTTTTTTTTAACCAGCAGTGTACAACCTCTAAACTAGAAATTAACTGTAAACTAATAGTTTGAAATTATGTATAAGTGTTTTATTACTGTACTTGTTGTTACCAAAGATCCTTTGTTTTCTGAAAGTGAGTTTTGGAAATATTTATTCCTATTTATATTGTAAATATTTTTACAGAAGGGTTTGCTCAAATATTTATTTATTTATTTATTTTATTTTATTTTTCTAAAAACATGGTTATAATGTGTGTGTGGGATAAAAATGTGTGATAAGAAGAGAAATCCAAAATCCCTTCTTTAAAATCTTTAATATGTCAACAAAATCAAACTATTTTGAACCTGCCTTTATCCAATATTCAGATCTCTGTTCTGGAAATTTATGCAAATTAGTGCATATTTAATCATTTTTATATTAAACATAACATTTCAGAAAGCTTGTAATATAAAAAAAAATGTTTGCAATTCTTAATGTAATCAGTCAGCTGGTGAAGCATGGTGATATGGATTAGTTAAATGTGTTACCCTGTTCATCTGTGATGTCTTGCCTTAAATAAATGTCGCTAAACATATTTATTATATAACATATATATTTCATAATCCTAAAAGTATTCGGAAACAATTTTAAGCGTCATGTAAAATGCATAACATTTAGATGCTGCAATATGTTAATGTACATAAAGTGTACTGTATGCATGCTAGAACCACACTTTATGTACAAAATGTGGTCAAGTGCCATGTGCTTGTTAATGCTTGTTAATGTGTAATGCTGGACATCTTGTCCACACAATCCATATCTTTTTTCTCGTTTACCCCATTTGGAAGCAGGCCGTGAATGTGTCACGCAGACTTTGCAAGCGTCCCGTGAGTGTTTGGTGTGTTAGTACAGTTAGCCTGCAGTTTAGAGACACTCGGTTTAGACGGCTCTTGCCACCATTCTGACAATCCAGTTAAGAAAACACAGCACATTGTTAGTGTGACGCAAATTGGCTGAGAATGTGCTGGCGGCGTTCCAGCCAAAGCCCAAGGTGAGACACAAAAACACAGCTTCCAGCAGACGATCAATAATGACATGCATGCAGGAGAAAGAGAGCTGATACTGGATACGAGTGAACACTTTGTCAGTTTGGCCTTGAAGGCTTTTTATTATTTACTTTGTTTTAGTTGCAGGGGTTTTTTTTTGTTTGTTTTGTTTTGTTTTTTGCATGCAGTAAAAACTTTGGGACTCATGCTCTCCGCGAGACAAGATTTTCTCTCATTGGAATCTGGCATCATTAAGTACCTTCACTGAAGGAAATCTAGCAAGATTATTATTAGCAGAATAACATAACAGAGCAGATGTCCCATTTTATCCCATTTTGTATTTCAGAAAGTTAATTGCCCTGAAATCTACATGTAGGTTATTATGTATAAGACTACTTACGCACACAGAAAATATGGAATTCAAAATATTTTTTAAACAAAATATCATTACTTAAACTTACCTATAAAAATTTATAAACTAAATGAAAAACTTTGAGATCTTAAAAAAAACAAAAACAAGAAACATTATTTTTTAATATTATACTAGGTCGGTGATCACAAGCAAATCTGACACATTGCATGCCGTCAAAAGCAGGACACAAAAATTATTTTTTCAATGCAAATTGAATTACGGAAACAAATGTAAACCAGATGCATATGCTCCTGAAGACTGCATTTATTTGATCAAATATGCAATAAAAATAGTTATCTATAGCCATTTCAAATAGCTGGTTTCCACTGTACGTGTATTTGTGCAACAGCATCATTACTCCAGTCTTCAGTGTCACATGATCTTCAGAAATCATTCTAATATGATGATTTGCTGCTCAAGAAACATTTCTGATTATTATCAATGTTGAATACAGTTGTGCTGCACTATACTTCTGTGGAAACCGTGATACATTTTATTTTTCAGGATTCACGGATGAATAGAAAGTTCAGAAGAACAGCGTTTATGTGAAATATAAATCTTTAAATGCATTTACTTTCACTTTTGATCTATTTAATGCATCTGCGCTGAATAAAAGTATTAATTTCTTAAAATAAATAAACAGTATAGTGTAAAATATGCAAATGTGTAATTAATGTAAACGCATGTGCATGATTGAAATCAGCTATATATAGACTAATTTTAATTATGCAGCCCGTGATTATGTGAGGCTGATCAAAGTCATTTTATCTTAGGTCAGTGTTTACAGCATATGGAAATCAGGAGAATATTATATATCCTAATTACCTTCATTCACCTCTATCGCTGCTGTCTCTTCATTTCATGTATTCTAATCATACCAGAAACCATGTTCAGTAGGCTAAACTAAATTATAAACATTTATGATGCAGAATGAGTCCAGTTCTGTCCATCCCTCCACTGTGAAGAAAAGAAATGTAAGTTTTGATAGTTTAACTAAAGGAACAAAGTCTCACTGCAAGCAGTCTGGTGTTCTATTAGTTCGATGTAGAACTTGGGGGTTTGAAGCGGAGGAGGTTTCTGTGCTTCTCTTGCGATGGTTTTGCTCCTCCAGCAGACCTTTAGTCAAACACTTGCCCATGTGTTAAATTAGATTAGGCACAAGTGCCACTGTTCATTTATCTCTGATTGCTATGTATATAATCTATAAATTAGGCAGCTTTTTAATTTCATTTTATATTATTTTATGATTAATTTGATCAGGCTTTAGATTAACAGTGAGCCTTCAAGCAGAAATCGGAGTCCTCAGCACTTTAGGTGACGTTTTTTGCTGTTTTATGCAGTACATGACACCGGAAGCAAATGTGAGCGGACGTGCGGCGAACTCACATCAAGCTCCAATTCTTATCGGTTTCGCCTCGCTGACTTCATCAGATTCATATTTACCTGCGTCTTTGATCACATTCTCTGTGTACACTATCAAATTTATCTTGATTTTAGCTTTGCAGTTTGAGATTAAAGAACTAATTCCCTGCTTCCTGAAAATAGGATGCAGACTGCAGACGAGAACAAATTAAAGTTTATGCACCGAGCAATTGTTATGGATAAAAAGTTTAAATATGTTCCTCGTAATCATCTTTCAGTACGAGTCAACACTGTCAGATACAAAAATGGTCAAATATTTATGATAAATATTGACAAATCTAGCATTCAGCTGAATGTATCAAAAAGGTGGTTTTATACAGAATTTCAGATCCATCTATTGAAAATTCACTAAAGTTAAACCAATCTTGACAGCTTGTGGTTCTGAAAAAAACAAAACAAAAAAAAAAACATATTTTGCATATTATGTATTTTAACGCTGTAAACAAAATAACAAAAAATGTATGGAAACATTTTTCTCAACCCCCCCCCCCCCCCCCAATTCCCCATTGTCACCCAATTGCTCCTTGTTAACACAAGGTTTACAGTATACTTAATCTACATGTCTTGAGAATGAGTGAAGTGTTTCTTATGTTTGCACACAGTCACACATCAGACTGTTTAGTTCAGGATTTCTCGGTGCTCCGGGCTTCGATCCGTCTCTTTAGCCGGAACGACTGTAGTGTTTGCATGCACTGATGAGCCTGTAGCATTAGCCATGCAAACTGTAGAAAGAGTTTAAGTGATTTATAGCATCTAAACCGCAAGGAGGGTAATACGTTTTGACAGAAGCACTTTATCAAGTCTGTATCAATATTATTTGGAGAGAGAGTGAGTGGGAGAGAGGCTCAGTGTATTTGTGTCTCTTGTTTTCTCTGTGGAGTTGTAATGCATGGCATGATTAATGTGTTTGTGTGTGTGTGTGTGTGTGTGTGTGTGTGTGGGGGGGGTCATATTCAACCTACGGGACTTTAGTGAGCAAAAAGCTGAGCGAAAGAGAAAGTGTATTGGTATGCGCGTGTATTTGTATGTGTGTGTGTGTGTGTGTGTGTGTGTGTGTGTGTGTGTGTGTGTCTGTGTGTGTGTGTTTCATGTTTTGTAACTGAAAAATGTCATGTGAGGACTTTCAGAAACAATTTTGAGAGATGACACACAAATCACTGTTTTATAAAAATGAATCAAACTTACCAACTCTATTGGCAATTTTGAATGAGAGAATCATTAAATCACATCTCAAACTCTCTTACTCCCACGTCATGAGATGAGGAGGAATCGCAAAATTAGTCTAATGACACATTCATTATGAAACTTAATGAGCAAATAAAAAGCACATTAAAATCATTGTGCTGTTTACAAGTGGCTTCATTTGATATCAAGAGCTGGTCTTGTTACCGTTTACAGTTTTCTCGATTGCTTAAACACTATAAGCAGTCTTTTGAGCTAAAATTTTAAGACCATAACACCATTTTTTTCAGAAAGCACACCCATTTTGCTGAGCTATAAACACTATTGCCCTGCTTTAACACATGAGTCAGATTTGGTGAACTCTTACTGCAAAACTCTACACACAAATCCCCACATTTCTCAGTGCTTACACCATGTGGTCATTTAGAAAGCACTAGCATTCAATATTGTTCACTCAAGTCAGCATAACTTGAGCTCAGTTAGCACACAGATACCCACGTGGAAACACTAAGAGTCAAAATGTATCACACACCAGTCAGAACCTTCAATAGACAGATAAAAGAGCCCCAGACAGTTCATTCAGTTTTGGAACAATGGATCCAGAGAGACGTGATTGAAAAGATCGAGGACACCAGAGAGGAGGAAGAGGAGGAAGAGCAAGAGCAGTAAGGAGTGGAGGAAGAGGATGAGGGGCAAGGAGACAAGGAGTCTCAGATGAAATTTGTGCCACTAGTTGACCATGTCCTTGTCCATGGTATGACTGTGAGGGAGGCTGGGCAATGAGTTCAGCCAAACTTAAGTTGCTTCACCGTCGCCTCGATCATAAGAACATTCAGGGAGGTGTACCTCAGTGTACTCTACTGTAACGTTTGAGAGCTGTACTGTTACAACACATGCATCAGATTGCCTTACATACAGATAGAGTTTCTGTCTGCTTACATTTTGTGAAAAGTACTTTTGTAAAATCAGTACTTCTATTTGTGTAGGACACAGAGACTGACTAGACATTACAGGTGATGTGTGACAGATTTCCCCCCCGCTGCCTGGCTCGGGCCAGTATAGCCTGTGATGTCTGTCCCAGACCAAACATGTGATGCTGGGGCAGAATATTTTGTTGTTGTTGTTTGGTGTATTGTACTGTACAGTACATTAAGGAATAGAAAATGTGAACATGTATACACATGTGTTCATCAAGTGAAATGTTCCTTGAAGAGAAGAACCACAAGCAACAACTTATTACTGGTTTTTGTTTTTGGTTTTTGTAGTATTGTTTTGAATTTATCTCACCAGTGTGTAAGACTATGTTGTAGTGTGTGTGTGTTTTTGAGGGCTTGTGTGTGATGTCTGAGGGCAAAGTTTGGTTTTTCAGCAAGAGTAAATGGTTTTGAGTGTAGAGCTTCATTTTGACCTGAAAATAGGTTGTTTGGGTAATTGAGTGAGACGTTATGGATTTGTGTTTACTGTTTTGAGAATATGAGGCATAGTTTCAAGAAATGTGTTTAAGCAATCGAGAAAAACTGTAATGGTGGAGAACTTCTTAGTGAAATAAAAGTGCTTCAGCACAGAACGAGTGATTCACAGGTGGCTTCAGATCATAATATCCTAATGATGAGAAGAATGCAGGTTTAGATGAACATATTCCAACATTACTGCTCTGACAAACTCTGATGACTGAACCTGACACAGAGGACATTAACCTGATCTGTGTGTATGTGTCTCTCTCTCTCTGTCTGTGTGTGTGTGTGTGTGTGTGTGTGTGTGTGTGTGTGTGTGTGTGTGTGTGTGTGTGTGTGTGTGTGCCTGTTTGTCTGTGTGTGTCTGTGTGTGTGTGTGTGTGTGTGTGTGTGTGTGTGTGTGTGTGTGTGTGTGTGTCTGTGTGTGTGTGTGTGTGTGTGTGTGTGTGTGTGTGTGTGTGTGTGTGGTGTGTGTGTGTGGTGTGTGTGTCTGTGTGTGTGTGTGTGTCTGTGTGTGTGTTTGTGTGTGTGTGTGTCTGTGTGTGTGTGTGTGTGTGTGTGTGTGTCTGTGTCTGTGTGTGTGGTCATTAGTTCTCTTGGCAAAACAATGCAAATCTCATTGATCACTGGACAGAGGTTGGTCAGGAGCTACAAACACCTCTCGTGTAATTAGCATGTAGAAAATAACCTGCCAAATAACTAATATGTCTACATAAATGCTATCTTTCTTGGAATGAGACAAAGCCTAAAGCAATATCTGCCAGTGTGTCTGAATTCAGGCCAATGGTATAACAAATAAAAATAAAAATAAAAATAAAATAAAAAAAAAAACAAAGAAAAAACAATCAAACTTTTACAAACTGCATGCAGAATACAAAAAATTATTCTTTGTATTAATGTTTGGTTGTGAAAAAACAAAACTTTAAACCACTTCCAACAAACACTTAAACGATCTCTGTGTTGTAATACTTTAAAGGAAGCACATCTTAATCATAAATTAAATGTGTTATATAATACAATTTTGTATACACAATTCACATCATGAATGTGTGCGTGTAATATATATATTAAATATTACAATTTTGGATGGAAAAGACATTTCACAACCTGAAATTCTTTTGACCTTGACCTTATTATTTTTAGTTTTGTCTTTTCTTTCCTTTCATGTTGGTTCTATCTATCTATCTATCTATCTATCTATCTATCTATCTATCTATCTATCTATCTATCTATCTATCTATCTATCTATCTATCTATCTATCTATCTATCTATCTATCTATCTATCTATTTATTTGTATGTCTGTGTGTGTGTCTGTTTGTCTGTCTAACTATCATCATTAAAGAGGTGCATTCAAGACATTGTATTAATGTTGTTTTTAATGAATTAGTTTTTATGCATTTATTATTTATTAATTTTTTCATAAAAGGAGTGTATTCATGCATTTGTACTGTATGTAGAAATGACATGTTTAATGGTAATTAAAAATAAAGAAAGAAAGAAAGAAAGAAAGAAGTGTAGATCCAGACAAAAACAGTGAGTTTTATGTCACTGACAGATCAAACCCATCGCTGCAGTGAGGTCCTGACTTAATAAATAACACTGTGATCTCTCAGAAAGAGTCTCAGACGTCGTGGAAGGAAAGGCCCGGACCGGAGCAGAATGATTCCTCTCTTTTAGAGGTGAGAAAGAGCATTATTCACAGACAGCTCAGTGTAAAGCAAACCCCCCGCGGATGCTGGAAACTCCCTGAAGCCTGTGTTGAGGTGTCCTGAGAGCCGCTCCTAACTAAAACAAATGGGCCTTTATTCCCGGCCTTCCTCTGCTAGCTCAACTGCAGACCGCTAAACGAGACGCCACAGAATCGCAGACAAAGATGTAGTTCCTGCACGGACTGCAGAATCGCAGTATATCCAGCAAACAAAAGCATCCGAGGAAATCTGTTGTGTGAAGCAGCACTGGCGTGACTCTGCCTCTGTGGGTTTGATCGGAGCGTTCGCCTCTTCTAGGAACTAGAAATCGTTTAGTTGTAATGATTCTCACATAACGCAGAAGAACACTAATTATAGTGACCTTGCTGTGGTGAGCATGATATCTACAACATAGACCACATACAGGAGATGCTGCTGTATTTGACACATTTATGTGAATGTCGTGTCAATACGAGCTCATCGTTTATCATTCCGTAGTCAATGCCACATATGAGCACGAACGAATATAGATTCTGATGTTACAGAATCATTTCCTGAAGTGCTGATATTGAAGACAAAAAAAAAAAAACAGACTAAAAAATATACATCAAAATTCGCAGTTAAAAGATGTTGTTTGTTCGTTTTCTTTTTTTTTTTTGGCAAGATTTTTGTAGAGAAATATCTGAGTGAAACACTAATAAATAAATTACTAAATAAATACAAATGCACTTATATGCAATTTTAACTAGAATTGAAACCATATATGCATGTGGTTATTTGTTTGTTTGTTTTTGTTTGTTTGTTTCAGGTAGGTTAAAAATAAAAAGTCACAGTTAAAGATTACAAACAATGAAACCAATAACTGGACCAAACTATAAAAATATAATTTTAACTAGACTTGAAAGCACATAAGGATATGATTACTGAATATATATATTTAAATACAATATATGTATATAGTAAAAGAAATAATACAATTAAATAAAAAGTTACATCAATCAATCAACACCAAAATGCAAAATGTTATAAATAAATAAACAAAGAAATAAATAGATATGACTAGATTTTTTTTTAGATAGCAAAATAATAATAATTATAATTATAATAATAATAATAATAAAAAATAAAATGAAGTAAATAAAATTATACTGAAATACAAAAATCTCATTTTAACAAAACCACATGTATTTATTTATTTATTTATTTATTTATTTCATCATGTTAATTCCGGTCCATTGAGAGGTCAAACTGTATATTCCCTTTGGTTGGTTTGTGATAATGTCTGGCCTGCTGTACATGTTCATCATGGCACAGATTCTCCTCAGAGCTTCATCAGGCCTGAAGTCCTCAGAAAAACACAGTTTGTCCAATAACAACTCAATCCCATCTTCTCACATCCAGTAGCACTCAATGGTTCTCGTGTCGGCTAACAGTACGATATCAATGCCTTCAACAACACACACAACTTGAGAAAATCAACATGCGCTCGGGCAGATTTTATCAAGGTCACTGGGCTGTTAGCGCGGCGATAAGACATCTTCTATAAGTTAATTAGCTTTTCATCGCACGACACACATTACCAAATTGTCAAGCCGCTGGTTTAAGGGGCAGCAGAAAGCGTTTTGAGAGAAATACAATAATGCAGAGCAGAAGCGTTGGGCAGAGGTGACACGGCTGTAATTCAGTCCCATGAAAAGTGTGCCGTACTTCGCTCGACTGCCACACTGATAAGAGAGATTAATGGGGTTGTCGCACCGCTTGGCATACGATCAGCGCTTGAGCAGCCCAAATGTGACGGCTATCGCAGCCATCTGCATCCCTGCACACCACTGGAGTGGATCAAACCACAGGGCAAGCCGCCTCGAACTGTACACGCGATGGAAAAGCCTCCGAAAGCAGCGACTCTGAATGCTCAAGCATGTAAGAATCAAAGAAAATAGCACGGCTTGAAAAGGAGGAGTCGTGGAATAATATAAGACTGCAGATATTTGCATAGAAATGACATCTTTTTCTATCGATGTGAATGTATCGGAGGTTTTTAGATCAGTCTGGTAATCTCAGCTCTCCACACTTTTATTTTCCTTTGTGTTTCTCTCAGAGATTCTACACAGACAACCCAGATGGGAAAACAACAAAACACCCTTTTTATCAAATGTTTTCTATGCATTCCCTAAAGCCAGTTCTGCTTTCATTTCTCTCTTCGTTCAGTTTAATCTGGTCAGTCATTTTACAGACTTCACGTGATATTGAGCATTTCTAACGAAATTAATGGTTTTATTCATCAAGGATGCATTTAATTGATGGATAGTGACAGTAAAGACATTTATAATGATACTACAGCTTACTATTTCTAATAAATGCTGTTCTTTTGAACTTTCTGTTCATCTGTGAATCCTGAAAAATAAAATGTATCACGGTTTCCACAGAAATATTGTGCAGCACAACTGTGTTCAACACTGATAATAATCAGAAATGTTTCTTGAGCAGTAAATCATCATATTAGAATGATTTCTGAAGATCATGTGACACTGAAGACTGGAGTAATGATGCTGAAAATACAGCTGCACATCAGAGAAATAAATTACAGTTTAACAGAGATTCACATAGAACACAGCTGTTTCAAAATTGTAATAACATTTCATATTTTTTACTGTATTTTTGATCAAACAAATGCAGCCTTGGTGAGAATAAATAATAATATAAAGCTCAACATAGTTACAATAAATTTAAACAATGCAAATACACTTTAAAAGCAGTCTGAATGAATCATTTCACGAGTGAGCTCTTAACTTCAGAACTGGAAAATGAATCATTGAATCAGTCGGCTGAACCGATCAGACTTACTTCTGAACGGACTCTGGATCAATATTTTTGGTGCATGTTCTGTACCAGGATGAAGCTACTCTAATGTGTTTTCTCTTTAAGAAGCAGTATATTCTGTACCGGGCTTTCCTTTTCAGCACAACACTAGTCAGTCTCCTGTGCTTTGAAGTCTTGTGAGTTTTATTAGCTCATATTTGTAGTCTAAACGCCTGTTATCTGGCTTTGTTCTACATAAAGTGGCTGTTTTGGCGGGTGGCTGATGTGCTGGAGCTCCTCACTCTGTGCTGCTGACAGCACCTGCTAGCTTTGGCAAACGCAGTCTCTCTGTTTGTCTCTGAGATCAAACATCACAGATAGATGGACTTGTTAAGGTGCAGTGAGCAGATGAAGGCAATTACAACTCGTGTTGAATAACGAAAGTCCCATGAGAACATTAAACCTGCTCTTATTCACTATGTATGGTTATTGATTTATTGTCCAGATCTATTCAATTATTTGAAAATATAAATAAAATAAATAAATAATCTTCCATACACTTGTTTTGATTTATGTATTCAAATTAGTGCTGTCGAATCGATTAATCATGATTAATTGCATGTATGTGTGTAAATACACACACAAACGTATATATTTAAAAAAAAAAATATTCATAGTTATAGTTATGTATAATATAAATTATATATAAATATACATGCAAATATATAAATGTATGTGTCTGTGTTTACATATAAATAATAAGAAAGAAAGAATAATAATAATAAAGAAAAAGAATAATAATTCTTCCAGAGAAAACCGTTAGTAATTTGGCATAATATTTTATTACAGTATTATCTCCTTAAAATATTTTAGTGTCGCATGATTCTTGACATTCTTTAAAAATGTCTTAAATATTAAGATATATATTATATTATTTTATTAAATATTTAAACAAAATGATTAATACACTCATGTATGGTTATCTTGTTACTTCTTAAACTTTTTTAACACATTCGGTGGGGGGGGGGGGGTGTCATTAATTTTAAACTTTTTTCTTCCTCTCACTGACCTATAATCTCTCCCTTTGCTCAGTATTTCTATATGAAGCTGTATCAGACGTGAGGTCACTGTAAACCCTCATGAATATCTGTTAGACTGCAGCGAGGAGCTAATCTACATGGCATTTATCAAAGAAAACATCACTGCACTTTGGGATAAAATCAAGCCCCGTATATCTGCACATTTAAAAATATAAACAGGCCTAGATCTAAGGTTTATGTATTTGCATTGTATATTTTTATCCAGTTGGACTAAATGATTCTGACATTAACTAATAAACTTAATGTGATGCATATATGTGTCAGTCATAAATGAAACTGTTCTAACAACTACACTGTCAAAAAAAAAAAAAAAAAAAAAATATATAGTATATATATATATATATATATATATATATATATATATATATATATATCTATATATATATATATATATATATATATATATATTTATATTACACACACACACACACACACACACACACACACTATATATATATATCACAGTTGTAAATAAAACAGATTACTGGAGTATGTTTTACAAGAAAATACAATTTTAGTCTTTCTTCTTGAACAGTAATTTGTTTGTACAGTAATTATTTGTTTGTTAAAAAAAAAAAAAAAAATTTGTTTGATTCATAAACAAAAAGTCCCCAAAAGTGGCATATTTTATTATTAAACATTTGCATCTTTAATTTAAATAATCTTATTTTCAAAAAGGCATTTATTCAAATCGCTTAGTTAATTGTGAAAACAATTACATTTAGAATGTATAACCACGGTGAAAATATGGCTAGCTGCAGATAAAGCAATTATATCAAAATAGATGAGATTTGAAACAAATTGATTTATTAATAATAAATATATAAATCTGGTTATTTGGGTATTTAAAACAAATTATATTTATTAGGTCTATTACAGAAAGCTGACCTGTTTCATTTATGTATGAATGACAAATATGCATCACATTAAGATTATTAGTATTATCTTAAAACTGTGTAATGCAAAATGTTGGAATTTTTATGTTAAAATAAATATTGGAGTTATTATTATTATTATTTTTTATTATTATTATTTCAGTCCTTCTGCACTGAAAAAGAAATGGTGTAGAAACTATTTCCACTCAGAATCTGCTGGTAAATTTCACAATTAATTTCAAAGAAACTGCAAAATATAAATTTAATTTTAAAGTAAGAAAGATTTTTTTTATTTTTTTAAACATACTCCAATATTTTTCTACAGCTTTGACAAATCAAACTTCAAAATTTCACGTTTAATCCAGGGTTACTTATTGTTTGTAATTATTTGTGAAATTTACTATCAATTTCTAAATATAAAATGTTTCTATGCAAATTATGTTTTTTTTTTCAGTGCAGAAAGATAAAAAATAAATAAATAAATAAATAAATAAAAATTATGCAATATACTTCAATAATCTTTGTTTTATTCACAACTTTATTTGTTTATTTATTAAAAGCAACATAACAAAAAAACTATAAATTTTTTCATTACACTGTTTTAACATAATAATAACAAACTTAATGTGATGCATGTTTGTCATTCAATTACATAAATCCTAAATTTAGGCCTTAATATTTCTGAGTGTACAGGCCATTGACTCGTTACAAGCCACACGTGATTCTGGAGACTCTGAGGCGCATCTTCTGCCGAAGTCAGGCCCATAGAACGTGATCCTGTGACAGACCTGTTCTGCTGTCAAACGATCCGTCCTCGCCGCTTCATCATGTTGACCTCACCGAGGTGCTTTTATAAAATCAGGGGAAGCGCCGGCCTTTAATACTCCCTCTCGCTATGACAGAGGACGGGCGAATAGAGCAACAGATGAAGTGTGAATGTGCTGAGT